>NC_141535.1:153032500-153152500 GCF_021556685.1 Rattus norvegicus
CTGTTCAGAGACTTTGTGGCTCTCACAGTGTCATGACTGTTCTGTAGGCTTAATTTTTTTTTTCTGTGTCTTGAAAACATTTAGAAGCAAGCAGTGCATAGCTTTTTTGGATTATCTTACCTTGTTTTCAATCATTCTCAAAATTGTTTTTCTTTACAGAAAAAAATCAGGTAAGAACTTGCTCTTTTAGGAACTCAAGTCTTACCTCAGAAAATGAATCTGTAAAATATTTTGAATAATCTGTTTATGAGCAAGGTTTGAAATATGTACAGGTTCAGACCTTAAGTCCTCCATGAAATCTTGCTTTTGTAGTCTATATGGCAGTCCATTAAGTACTGGTGAAGAAATTTTACAGCTGTGCTTTAAAATAATAGTAATGATTGTCTTTGTATCTTTCTTAACGTGTGTGTGTGGTGCTGGTGACTGAACTCAGGGCCTTGGGCAGTCTGGACATTAACTCTACTGCTGAGTTACATCTCTAGCCTATGACACATTTAAAAAGCCTTATTCCCTTAAACACTTCTAAAACTTTCCCTAAGATTGCAGACTAGACTAGACTATCTGTCATTTCTTTTGTAGGGTTTTTTGCGCCCCCTTCCTTTCCCCCTCTCCTCTCTCTCACCCTGACTCCCACCCCCTGGAAGAGATCTACCTGAAATTCACCTTTTCATGTATCATTTGATAAGGGTTGACAGATAAACCTTCCTGAGGCTGGTGTTTTTGTGTCTCTATAATAAGACATGAAGAGATGCTCCCTCCACTTACTCCCCAAACCTTAAAAGCCCTATCTCCAAAGTGGTGAGATGCTTTTCTTACTTAGTAACCAGTACTGTCAGGTATAGAGGAGTAACTACACCAAACCTCCTGTCTAATAAGGCACATCACAAAGTTGCCAGGCCTTGCCTGAGTTCCAGTGTGTCAAGTGTGTAGAGGCAGTTGTCAGAGTGGTGGAAAGGTGAGATGTGTGTAAAAGGTCCCACCTTGGTTACCAGTTTGAGTCAAACAGATACGTGGTTCAGATGAAAATAAGAAATAGCTCCTGGGACACGTTGTTGGAAGTGGCCTAGAGAATTATAGAATAAAATGTGATAGTTGTCTAGTAATTCAGGCTTATGAGAGGATCAAAGGAGGAGACTGCAAACAGTCAGGCAACTGTAGTAACAGTTTTAGGATTAGCAGTAGTTTTAAGATAGTCTTGGGCTGTACAGAATTCATTTAAAATAAGCTTTTGGTTTGCTCCTCATAATGTTTGTGGGAGTTGGGATTTGTCTTCATTTCATGGATGAAGGAGTCAGATTGTGTTATTGAAGTTCTGCAAGCTAGTTGCATATATTCTGGGCATTTTCTAAGATTCGGGATTAGTGAGAATTACCATGACTTTCTAGGTAGATGAGAATATAAAACTGGCAGGAGATCCTAGCAAATGATTATTTCATCATCCCCTGAACATATAGCTAAGGACACAAATAGAATTCACTTAAAAATCTTTTAGTTCTTAAATTTTGGTTGTTAAATTTTAAAAAGAATTGAGCCCTATCTATATAATCTTTAAAAGAATTTGATGAGGTCCCTTTTTGATTTCTGAGTTGGCCATTTTCAAGCATGTTTTTATTCATGGCTAAGCATTTAAAATGAATTTTACACAACCTCAGTCATGGTTGCCTCATGCCTTCTGTGTGTATTTGTGTTTGGTTAGTTCTGTCTTACAAAGCAAACTGGTAAGGGACACAGTGATAAAACAACTGGTGTTTAATTGCATGGACTTACTCTGCATTTGATGGGTAGCCTCAATTTTGTATATTTTTGAGTATGAATAAGAAAACAAAATCTGCCTTGGGAATTTTATATTGACTATGAGAGAGATGCTGCCATAGTTAGTTATTAACATGTCCCTTGCAGTCATTCATGATGAATGACGTGTGTACCCTTGACCTTCCCTGAAGCCTTTTTTTTTTTTTTTAAAGGAAATCTTTATTACCTTAAGCCATTCACCTGTTAAACTTTTCAAATACTTTCCTACTGGGTTTTACTTTTGTAATCTACCTTCTGAATAACTCAAATAATTTTATTGTAAGTATTATTTGATGAATACTCCCTAAAGCACATTCTGAGTGAGTAAACCCAACATTATTGTGAGAAAAATCACTTGTCGAAAGCTTTGTTGTACTACCAGAGGCCTTCATTGGCTTAAGTTTTTTAGATTTGCTTTTCAGTAAAAGTAGAAGAACAAAAAAGAAGAGATGACAAAGGTCCTGAGGATTCTTCTCAAGTCTGAATTCTGGTTAAGATAACCACAGGTCATCTTCGAAGTTCTCCAGCTACCTAGAAGAAGAAGTGCTAACTTGCAGGATATTGTGTCCTAGCTTACTTGTTTGCTTTACCTGTCTCCTTAAAATGGCATTTATTTGAGTGAGAATGAGTTGACATTGACTTATGATTAAAAAAAAAAACGAATGATTCCAGTTTGAAGTAGTGGTTAGGCATCTTGGGCTGTTTCATGGCTCAGACCCCGAGGTTTCATTGAAGTGGGTGAAGCACAAAGAAGAGAGCAGGGAGCTGAGTCAGCATCTAAGGCCTTTGCTGCTGAATCTAACGACTTCAACTTCTGTAATGCACATGGTGAAAGGAGAGACCCTTCACATGAATACATACGTGTGTGTGTGTGTGTGTGTGTGTGTGTGTGTGTGTACACAGAGTTGGAGACAGAGAGACAGACAATACATGAATGTTTCTATTGAGTGACGAACAGAGACCCAGAAAAACAAATCTGCATCTTCTCTCTCATCTGTTATTTCTAGCTCCAAATCCTCAGACGTTAGTATATAGATGGAGTAAGCGCAGAAACTAGCTAAGTGTAACTCTCCTCCTCACCAAAGAAGCCTTTCTTTTCTTTCTTTTTTTTTTTAAATTAACTTGAGTATTTCTTATATACATTTCGAGTGTTATTCCCTTTCCCGGTTTCCAGGCAAACATCCCCCTCCCCCCTCCCCTTCCTTATGGGTGTTCCCCTCCCAACCCTCCCCCCATTGTCGCCCTCCCCCCAACAGTCTAGTTCACTGGGGTTCAGTCTTAGCAGGACCCAGGGCTTCCCCTTCCACTGGTGCTCTTACTAGGATATTCATTGCTACCTATGAGGTCAGAGTCCAGGGTCAGTCCATGTATAGTCTTTAGGTAGTGAAGCCTTTCTTTATAGCAAATGGAGACTGTCACAGAAAACCACAGGTAGAAATGATACGAGAACATCATCAGGGGAAGTCCAGCTCAGTGGGTACATCATCATGGTTCCTGCATCTATGGCTAAGGGAACATTGCAGAAGAAGGGGCAGAAATACTGTCAGACCCAAGAAGTCTGCTGTGAAAGGGCTGTCCTAGAAAAAACAAGACCAGAAAATGGTATTAGTGGACATGTTAATGTGAAAAGTGGAGATTTCCACAGGGTCCCAACCTCAGATAAGAACTATGGGCAAGTATATAATGGTGGCTGGGAGGAGAATGACCCTGTCCCTGGGAGAAGCTCCCCATTTGTTGTACATTACAGAATGGTCAGCCTTGAAATCATATACACACAAACAATCAAAATGGATGCAGCAGATTATATTTACATTTATTTGTGCATATACATACATACATACACACATACATGCATATGTCTGTAACAATAATCATCAAAGAAAAAAGAGGCTTTCAACTTGAGAATAGGAGGGGCCAGAAGGAGGAAATTGAGGAGTAAAACTGGTATTTTAATTAAAAATATATTTTAAAAAGTGTGGAAGAGAGATGGGGCAAGAGAGGTGGTTCAGTGATTAAGATCTCTTGTTGCTTTTACAGAGACCCAAGTTCAGTTCCCAGCACACATGTGGCTGGCATATAACCATATATACTTCCACTTACAGGGAGTCTGATGCCTTCTTCTGACTTAAAAGTGCACCAAGTATGCCCTTGTACATATATACAAGCAGGCGAGACACTCATTCACATAAACAAATCTAAATTAAAAACTTTAAAACATAGAAAAAGATCCCAATCCTAGTGTTCTCAGAGGTTATTTATGTTCATATTGTCTCTCTCAAGATTGCAAACTCTATCACACTTTAGTACTTCAGTTGTGTGTGGTCCACTAACACCAAAATTATGCTGTCAAAATGTCTTCTCTAAGGATCTTTTGGGTGCACTAAGGCATTATACTGTTAGTAGTATTAAGAGGACCCATGGCTTCATCTGCATATATAGCAGGGGATGGCCTTATCTGGCATCAATGGGAGGAGAGACCCTTGGTCCTGTGAAGACTAGATGCCCCAGTATAGGAGAATGCCAGGGCAAGGAGGTGGGAGTGGGCTGGCAGGTGGGGGAGCATCCTCATAGAAGGATGGGGGAGGGGGATAGGATGTTTGTGGAGGGGAAACTGGAACTGTAAAGAAGTAAAATATCCAATTAAAAAAGGGCTGGAGAGATGGCTCAGCAGTTAAGAGCACTGACTGCTCTTCCAAAGGTCCTGAGTTCAATTCCCAGCAACCATATGGTGGCTCATAACCATCTGTAATGAGATCGGGTGTGTCTGAAGACAGCTACATTGTACTCACATATAATAAGTAAATAAATAAATAATCTTAAAAAATAACAAATCTAAAAATAAAAAGAAGAGCGGTTTCACAGTGATCCTGTTGTAATAATTGAAATTTGTGGCCATAGTGAGTTATGCCTTTACTTCTTGCTGTAGTAATATTTCAAATTAATAAGATATTCTTATATTGAAAGCATTAGACTCAGGCCTGGGGCAGTGGCTGAGTAAAGTACTTGCTGTGTAATAATGAGGTCCCGTGTTGGATCTCCTGCACCCATTTAAGAGCTGGACGTGGCAGGTTAAGCTTGTAATCCAAGTGCTGGGAATGCCCAGATGGTGGGATCCCTGGCACTTACTAGTCCGGGGTGCTGAATTTAGCTGATCTGGAGTCCTCTAGGTTCAGTAGGAGGATGTGGCTCAATAAATAAATTGGAATAAATGAGGACAACATCCAGCTTTTACCTCTGCTTTTCCTACACATGATTATGTGTGCCCCGCCTGCTTGATGGAAATGTACACACAGACATACAAATTAGACTCAACCTCACTGTGGCAGAGCTCACCTCTGTCTTATTCACTGTTATCCTAGGGCCTTCAGATTTCCCTGGGATATGGAAGGGTGAGTGGATGAATGTTTTAAAACATGAACACTTTCTTCACTATAAATTTCCATCTATCCTAGCAAATTTTATCAAATAAGTTCCTATTATCACAACTTTAATTGAGGGGACATAATGCCATAACGGTTTTGTATAAAGCACATAATAGAAGTTTATTCTAGAGAAACCCGTGCTTGACATGATCTTTTCAGAATTTTGTTTGTAAAATGAATTTTGTTTCATAAGTGTAACATCTATACACTTACCTTACATAGAAGAACACAAGGAGGCAAGATTGATGAACAAATGCAAACTAAAGAGAAGCAAGAGACATCTGTCATGTGGAAGTATAGGTTCGTCATTGCCTTCTAGGGTCACTGCACTAATAACTGCCTTTTTAAAATAAAGAAACCTACTTACTTGATCTGTCAAATATATTTTTTCATTGAAATTTAAATTTAGTTTTAAAAAATTATGCATACCTTTGGTACTTTAAAATTACTTATACATATATTTTAAATTTTACCCAAACCCAAAAATATTCATGTTTATAAAAAGATTATTTTGCATAGTGTTTGCTTTGAGTCATAAGAAGTGTTTTTCTTAAGTACTATATACTTTATAGTGGAGACATAGATTTCTATTTTTAAAGGCATAGAGACTAGCTGTGCTTCTAAAATAATGTAAGGTATTGCTAATCCTAGGATATGTGTAAGATTTTCCTTTGATGGCTGACAATTTACATTGAGTAATTGTTTTATAGTAGCAATTTAGCTAGGTAACCTAATATAAATTTAAATGCGTTTGTTTTAATAGCGCATTTTATCTCTCTTATTTTCTAATTGAAGGAAGGGGCAAAAGCTAGGTTAGGATGGACTTTAAATCCTCTTGGATATTGTACTTAAGTATATTAGTCAATATTTATCAAAAAAGATGCACAACATTTTCTTATTAAGGTTTTAAGATTATTGATTGGAAAAGAGTTCAAAAATATCTTTTTGCCCTTATTTCTTTCTGTATAACCTTCTTGAAGTTTCTCCAAATTAGATTTTAAATGCCAATTAGGAGGTTGAGTATACTGAAATAAAAGCAAATGCAACTGAAATGGCCTCACCTTATGGTGAGTTAGGCTTTTGAGGGAATCAGTGGAACCTTTGCTCTGAGCATGGCTTTGAGAAAGATATTCGTCTTAATGAACACATTAATTAGAACCATAACTATTTATAAGATAATTAGAAACGAAGCTTGGTAAACTGAACTTTTCCTGCAATTAATGGAGGATTAATTACTGGAGGTAATGAAGTGGATTTTAAATGCATTAAGGTGAAGTACAGAGATGAGCAAGGCTTTGTGATAGTCGCGTAATTATTTCAGGCTGTTTGAGCATAGCTCATGAGATCGTTAATAAGCATCATTGCATCGTTATGTATGCACTTAAAAAGACTCACCACTAAAATGACTGCCTAATTATTTCTAATTGGCAGGACTCTGTGTAGTCATTGAGCTGTTTGTAGCCATTTTAAGGTTCATTTAACTATCCTTGGGGCCATGTGATAGATGGAAAAAGCTTCAACTACATGCTGGCCTTGGCTGGCGCCGTTAATCAATTTTGGTGGGCTTCAGTTTAAATGCATTTACTCATGCAGAGGTCAAAACCTGAAGTAGTCCAAGCAAAGTTTTTCTCTTTGAAGCCACTTGACTGTATTCATTAGCAATTAGTAAAATAATTGTGTCAGTCACTATATTTGGATTTCCATATGACTTGGTAATCTTTTATCACTGTCCCTTCTTATTCCATATTTGCTTCACTGGAAAGGAAATATTCTTCCAACAAGTCCTTTAGCGACTTCAGTGCAGTGGCATATGTTCCGATATACTACCTTTCTTCATTCATTTGTTAGCTTAAACAGGGTAGGACATCTCAACACTACCATCTAATTTGCTCCTGATTGATTGCTGGTGAAAGTTTCTACCCGAGGACAACATTTTAGGGCTTTTAAGGACATCTCAAAGGAATTAGTCATAAGCATCAAGAGAGGAAGTAAGAAGTACTCAAATCGAATTCTGACATACACCAGAGTTTTGCAGTTAGAAGCATCTATATCTAATGTTGAAAGCAAAATATGTCCATATATATACAAGTGCCCCTAGCTGCAAACTATATCCATATATAAACAAGTACCCCTAGTTGCAAAATATGTCCATATATATACAAGTGCCCCCTAGCTGCAAAGGAAATGTGACACAGGCATGTGTGGTAGGATGAAAAATTATGGAATATTGACATTTATTTTTTAAACTTTCTTTAAATAAGAATGTTAGTAACCTAATGTGTTATGGAATTAATTTGGGAATGTTTGAATGTTAATTTTAAATGGTATATCAATCTTTATAATTGATATAAGGTATTTAATCTTATGATATCAGATTTAATGTGACATCTCATTAGCTAAGCATCTGTAAAGGTTTTCAATGAGCTTGTTGTCTTGTACTCATAATCATAACCACCTGTGGAAGGTTGTCAAGGTATATGTGCCACTAGACTGCTTCAAGAGAACAGTAGTGAGGCGAATTGTAGACTACTAATAGAAAGGTCAGTAATTCCCCCTTTGTTATAAAAAATGTGATTTTAATCATTTCCTTAAATGTTAATGTCTAAGATTAAAATTATTTATGCAGAATATTTTAAAGTGTTACTAACTATTGAAACTAGATCTGTGTGTTTGGTTCCCTTAACAGTTTCATTGTTCAAGGATTTAGGAGCTTAAATGTCAATCAGGCAGTGTATATTTCTTAAGAACTGACTTAATTACCATAGATTCTAGTATGTTTGGATATTTGGAAACAACAGGAATGAACTACAAAATGCTTAAATTAGTCAGCCTGTGCTGTTCTCAGCTAGAATTAAGACTTCTGAGGTGTTGGTAATGTGTTTTGACTATTTTTATCATATATGTAAGGAGAAAATGGAAACAAAATACCTATTTGTATAAAGTATACAATTCTACAAACTTGGACTTAATAGAATTCATTTTGGTCATTTTTATTATGAAATAGGTTTGTTTGTGCTTAGAATAAAAAATAAAAAGTAGACAAAGAATTTCAGGTTTATAAAATTCGAAATTTACATTGTTTATGTTGATTTAAAGTTGTCGTGGTTGTTTTATTGAGGTTGTAAACTTAAACTGAAATTTTAGAATTTAGATTTACTTTATTTGTCTGGTGTAATATTTTCTGCATTGAATTTTAGGTGTTTACCTCAGGATATAGTGATTATGACACTTGTTGCTAAGTGAAAGTGGTCAAAATGTTAATGCTTCATTTCAGCTAAATCTTTTTTGTTTTTTTTAAAGTTTGTCTAGAACATAATGTGTAAAATATTATCTACTGTGAGCTAGAAAAATATGGCAGGACTCTGATTTCGTCTTTGACTTTGTAGCTTCATACTGAAGTACACTGTGAGGTAACTCAATGTATTAGCTTGTTGCTTATAACATTACAGTGGGAGACCATGCTGCGGGGTTCCTGTGTATTTCCCTTTTTTCACATGGACATTGTCACTGGGGCTTGTGCCCACTTGTTCCTTCTCCACTTGACCCAGTTTTCCTTATGCTTTACAAGATTTAGAATCTATCCTGAAGGAAATCTTGGCTTTAGCCAACTGCTTTTCTTGGCTCCTTGAAGGAACAGGGTTAATCTACTGTTTTGGGGCATGGTTGGTTTTATTCAGATGCTCGATTGTGATAAGATTTTCCTTCTATTGCTATCTGGGCTGACTGGTAAAATATATGCCTCTGTATCTATAGTAGCCACATAAAATAGTTGCCTGGCCTGTGCTTGTCAGGGGATATAATCTCCCTGCTATGTAGAACCTTTTGGAAGCTTTGCCAAGAATAACAATATTTATGGAGCAGTCCTTGAAGGATATATAGTATGTCTATATCTCTCCCAGTCTAAAGTCCACCTCTCAGTTAAGCCCAAGTCTTAGATCTAGATTCACTCTATTGACCTTTTCTAGACTGTATTTTACTGAGTTGGTTTTTGACATGTGGCCTATTTAAGAAGGTTTTTGGAAACTGGAATTCAATGGACAGTTTATTTTAAGAATGATCTCAATGTCAGGGGCAGTTGTACCTGAGTTGATCAGCTGGTTAGGTTTTTGTGATGTGAATGTTATGAAACTGCTTCTTTTGGGATACTTTTAAAAGTAATTGAAGTCATATTTTTTTCTGATTCTAGCAAAGAGTCTAGTGAACTATTGTGTATATGAATTTAACTTCTGCCCCCCCCCTTCCCTCTGTCACTGTGTGGGCATGTGTCACACACATGCCCTTCTTCCATACTCCTTTCTAAAAATTTCATAGTTCTTTCCTGGAATGACATGTGTGTGAGGTTCTGAATGGGAAGTTATACACATAGTGTAGACACTGTGAGGGTCACACAGGGTAATAATGTGGTTTAGGGACTATAACATGTAGGTTAGGAAGACAGTCAGTGAGAGGGCGGTGACAATCTGTGGTTTAGGAACTATAACATGTAGGTTAGGAAGGTAGTCAGTGAGAGGACGGTGACAATCTGTGGTTTAGGAACTATAACATGTAGGTTAGGAAGGTAGTCAGTGAGAGGGTGGTGGCAATCTGTGGTTTAAGAACTATAACATGTAGGTTAGGAAGACAGTCAGTGAGAGGGCGGTGGCAATCTGTGGTTTAGGGACTATAACATGTAGGTTAGGAAGACAGTCAGTGAGAGGGCGGTGGCAATCTGTGGTTTAGGGACTATAACATGTAGGTTAGGAAGGTAGTCAGTGAGAGGGCGGTGGCAATCTGTGGTTTAGGAACTATAACATGTAGGTTAGGAAGGTAGTCAGTGAGAGGACGGTGACAATCTGTGGTTTAGGAACTATAACATGTAGGTTAGGAAGGTAGTCAGTGAGAGGGTGGTGGCAATCTGTGGTTTAGGAACTATAACATGTAGGTTAGGAAGGTAGTCAGTGAGAGGGCGGTGGCAATCTGTGGTTTAGGGACTATAACATGTAGGTTAGGAAGGTAGTCAGTGAGAGGACGGTGGCAATCTGTGGTTTAGGAACTATAACATGTAGGTTAGGAAGGTAGTCAGTGAGAGGGCGGTGACAATCTGTGGTTTAGGAACTATAACATGTAGGTTAGGAAGATAGTCAGTGAGAGGGTGGTGGCAATCTTGTGCATTTCTTCTGGGCCTGCCCTCAGGACAGCCCCTGATGGTTACGGTGAAATCCTTGTTGGTTTGTCTCCCTCTTTATATTTACTGATTTTTTTTTTTTTTTTTTTTTTTGCTCTAAAAGCCATTTAGCCCTGTAGAACCACATGCAATATAGTGGTTAAACTCTAAGAAAAAGAGGTATAAGAAAAGTTCTTTTTTTGAAGCCTGAAAATCTGAGGGAAATTCCAGAAAGGAAAAGCCTTGGAATTGGTGATTCTCTGTTCTCAGCTTGATTTGCACAAGAACTGGGCTCAACCCTGGGCTGCACATGAGTGGACAGATTCAACACAAGCATCAACAGCTTTGAAACCTCAAGTGACATTGAACTATAGAGACAGTAAGCCAGAGAACATTTGATCTAAAGTAAATTGGGTTAGTTGCTTGCTAAAACAGCTAAATTGATAGACTATAAGAGGATTTTGTTTAGGTTATAGTCTCATAACATAGTACTCACTATGTTTTGGATAGAATCCAAAAATACTCAACATACTGACAACTGAGAAAATGTAACTGGGATTTAAAGGAGAGATAATCAACAGATGTCAGCTTCAAGATGGACTAGATGTTGGAATTTTCAGATGAAGACTATCATAACTTTAAATGCAATCATAACTTTGAGTCTGAAGGAAAACTAAACACTTTAGAAAAAAATGGAAAGTTATAATAAAAATTATGTTGATTTAGCGTGTATATGTGTGTGACCATGAGGAGATCAAGGGACAACTTATGCGAGTTGGTTTTCTTTTTTTTAATTATTTATTTTTGTATGTGCACTGGTGCTTTGCCTGCATATATGTCTCCTGGAACTGGAATTACAGACAGTTGTGAGCTGCCATGTTGATGCTTGGACCTGAACCTGGAAGTGCAGCCAGTGCTCTTAACTGCTGAGGCATCTCTCCAGCTCCTGGTTTTCCACATTTACCCTGTTGATTCCAGAGGCTGAACTCAGGCTTAGCAGCAATCAACTCTACTTGATGAACCATCTCACTGACCCAAAATATAGCTGCTTAATAGAGAAATAGGAACTATTAAAACAAACAAATAGAAGACCTAATTGATATTTTAGAACTGAGGAATATAATGTCTGTTGTGGGCTTCTGGTCCCTTGCTATAATATGACTGTTGCTGTCTTCAAGTCAGAGCAGCTGTGATTGGTTGCACTAGCATTCTCTTCTTACGTTTTCTGTCATTTAAAGAGGTAACTTTACTGGACATAGCTCTTGGAGCGGGAAGTTGCTTCCTTTCAGAACCTGAAATCTGTTGTCCCATGCTTTCTTGCCTCTGAGGATTACTGAGACCTGACGAAATTCCAATGTTTCTGTTGGTGATTTTCCCTTACAGATTTTGATATTGTTTATTTGCTTTGTGTTTTGACATGCCATGGAGAGGTTCTTCTCTAGTGATGTGTTGGAATCTAATTCATCCCATGCTTGGAGGTTCTAGCCGTGCTTATCTGCTTTCCTCCCTGATGTGGGAATGTGGCATTTCATCAGCCCTATTCTCTCCTCAACATCCATCTGCTTGTTCTAGTTTACCCGTGGTGTTTGTCAGATGCCTCCTCTCCCCCCTCTCCTCTCCTATCTTTGTCCGTCCTTCCTTCCTTCCTTCCTTCCTTCCTTCCTTCCTTCCTTCCTTCCTCCCTCCCTCCCTCCCTCCCTCCCTCCCTTCCTTCTTTCCCTTCTTTCTTATTAGCTCAATTGAGTCTATTTTTCTGTTTCTCATAATTTCTTTTTCTTTTCATGTTGTTTAATTCTTCATGCAGATTGCTGATTTTATCTTCCATTTTTGTGGACCTTTTCTGTCCATGTTACTGATTTTCCTGCCCAGCGTCTGCATTGAATCCGTCTGTTTGTATTCTCTTTCAGGTAATTGATCATTTTTACTACACAGTTTTTTAAATCCCCCCTACCCCCCAGCATTTTATCTGCTTCAGTGTCTGTTTTGGCATTTGAGTAGGTCTGTGTTCTTCAGGGGTACTACCTGCTTCTTGGGTTGGGATATGTGATCTCTTGGTTTAGATCTCTCATATGATTTTTTTGGGGGGGCAGATCATCTTATAGCAGCCCATTTTTGAAGACCTAATCCACAGGGTGAGGAAGAAACAACTTGCTATAGCAGCATACATGATAAATGCTTTTTTTCTTATAGAAATGATTTAAATTCAGCTACAGCTCACTGATACTTCACTGATCACCATAGAACTGAAAAATGGCACAATTGTTATAGAATATAGTGGAGAGTTGAAAATTACTTAGGTAAGTGTGGAAATACTAAATGATGGCGCTAAAAGAATGGGACAGAAATGGGGAGCAAAGAGAAGCACTGAAGAACGTCATGAAGGAAATGGAAGAGGAAGTGGTTAGAGGAAATGCAGAAGAAAGCAAAAGGACTCCCAACAGCAAGTTCTATGAATCAAATTTGAATATGGGTAGTGAGAATACAAAAGTAAAATCAAAGAATATTTTAAAATCAAGTAAGATTGAGTTGGTATACAGTTAAGTGTAAGGGATTGGAAAGGAAACACAAGGGGCAGAAAAAAGAAGGTAAGGAAAAAGCAAGGTTATGGCTTCAACACAGAAAACATGCAAAGTCAAAATTAGATGACTAAATAAAGGGGAAAAACAAATAAAACAAAGTATGTTCAAATATATATTATAGTGAAGTTCTGATAACTATAAAGAAGAAAAGAGGTGGGAAATGAATTATCTAGAGAAAAAGATGAAGTATTAGACAGTTACGTTCAGGGTTTTGGAAGTTGGAGACTGCTGGCTATGGGCATGGGAGCATAGGGTGGCCATGTGAACTCTGGAATTTTCCTTCTGTTGGTTTATATTGTTGCTGAGTATGTATTGGACACGTATCTGATGTTTGGCAGAGATGTTGTCATGGTAGCCCTTTTGCTTTGTATATCTGGGGAATCTGCATTCTGTAGGCTCATCATATATATTCTTTTAATTTCTAAGACACTACAGTAGCAGGTGTCTATTTAAGCCAAAAGGTGCCGTCCAAGTGCATTGGGGGTTGAATACCATAATATTGAGATACATACAGCCAGAGGATCTGAGTTTGGGTCTATGCCAGCCATATGCTGGTCTGCTTAACAGAGTGCAGGGCAGCCATTCAGGGCTTCATAGACAGACCCTGTCATAATCCCCCCACCTCACCCCAAATAAGAAAAGAACTGTTTTAACTGTTTGTAATTTTAGGATTTAATGAAATATTTTTGTGTGATTGTATATTCTGCTTTTAAAAAACCTTTTTCATTTTAAAATGTTGTTAGTCCTATGTATATAGGTGTTTCGCATGTTTGTGTACCATATCATGTCTGGTCCCTCTGATGCCAGAAGAGGGCTTAAGATCCCCTGGAACTGGAGTCACAGACAGTTGTGAGCTGTTGTGTAGATGCTAGGAATCCAGCCCTGGTCTTCTCTAAGAACAGCCATTTGCTCTTCACTGCAGAATTATCTCTCTAGCACTATCTCTTCTGCTTTGACATTCAGGCTTTCATTAATATGTTTCATACTGTGCTTCACTAGGTAAACTCTGAAATTAGAAATGAAGAAAGGATTATATTGACTGACTTTTAATGAACAGTTTTTATGAAGTGTTGAGCAAGATAGTAAAGGAAAGGAATATGTTAGTAAGCTTTCCTAAAATTAAACAGATACTGTCATCTCAGGATGGGGGTGGTGTATACCTTTGATCCCAACATGAGGAGGCAGAGACAGGCGGATCTCTTGAGTTTGAGGCCAGCCTGTCTACAGACTGAGTTCCAGGACGACCTTGAGCTACAAAGAGAAACTGTCTAGAAAAACAAAACAAAACAAAGCAAAGCAAAGCAAAGCAAAACAAAACAAAACAAAACAAAACTGCTGTCATCTTTCAGGTTAGGTATTTATTCTGTTTATTTTTGTTATTTTAACTCTGAGCTTATATGTAAATGAATTTAAATTTTAGCAATGAATTACATGTCACTTCAGTGACTGGCTGATCATTCACTCAGTGAAAACTTTAAGTTTGAATTTGTGTTAATCATTTACTTAAGAAAAAGAATTTATTTTTATCCCCTTTACCAGGGACATGTGTATTGTTTTTTTAAACAGCCTGGGGCTCAGGATGCAGATTAGTAGTTTCTTGAGCACTGGCAGGAGTGGGAGATGATTAAAAGGACATTCTTGCTTTTGTTTTTATAGGTTACACCTATTTGTCTGTCTTAACTAGGTTTACTATTGCTGTGATGTAGCATCATGACCAAAAGTAACTTGTGGAGGAAGTGGTTTATTTTGATGTTTCGTATAACAGTTTATCATCAAAAGCAGTGAGAGCAGGAACCTGAAGACAGGAGCTGATGCAGAGGCCACGAGGAGGTCCTGTGTACTGGCTTGCTTATCATGGCTTGCCTACCCTGCTTTCTTTATGCAGTCTAAGACCATCAGTACAGTGATGGCATCATCCACAATGGGCTGGGTCTTTCCCCACTAATCCCTTATTAAGAAAATGCCCTACAACTGGATCTTTTTCTCAGCATTATCTCAGTTGAGGAGGCTCCATTCTTTCAGATACTCTAGCCTGTGTAAATTTGATATTAAAGTTAGCCAGCACACTGTCTATCATTTCCACTCCATTAATCATAGTTGTGGATTTGGATAAGTATACGGATTGCTTATCTGTGGTTCTTATAGGATGGATTATATATGCTTTAAACCAGTCATGGTCAGTAGAGTTGGGACCAGCAGACCATTTGATCATGAGGCAATACTGGAAAGCCTATTTACTTTCTCTGACTGTGCAGAAGCTGGTATTTGACAATACTAGGTACAAGCTACGTATCAAACATGCATTTGAAATTTATTTTTAAGCAAACTCATACTTGCTTGTTACAAAATGAAAATTTTACTTATATTTTGCTATTTCAGGTCTTCTATTCTTTACAAAGCTTGGCCTGTTTTGTTGCTAGTGTTTATCTAAATACATAGTATGTGTTTCCCATAAAAGGTGAACTTACTACACGCACTAGTAGTTCTTTTGTGGCCAGCCCTAAAGCAATGAAAGCGTATGTTCATATAAAGCCTTGTGCACAAATATTCTCAGAAGGGTGACTGTTAGCTTCAGAAATGCTCCTGAGTTGATAAGTTCATAAGAAAATGTGTAAGTATATGGTGGAATATTATCCAGCAGCGGAAACAAAGAACTGATGAGCACTGTGACGTAGACAAGCCTAAAAATTGTGCTATGTGCAAAAAGCCAGGCGAAGAGAACACCTACTTCACTCTTCCACTTGTGTAAACTATCCAGAAACAGCAGGCATATAAAGACAGAAGTGGGATTAGTGATTTTTAACAGTATATGAATGTGAGGAGTCACCTGGGATGATACAGATGTTCTAAACACTGATAGGTGTTATTGGTTACAGTATTGGTATCTTCATGCACAGGAATTCAATTTTACACATGAAACGGGTTTTATGACATTTAAACTATATCTGAACAAAACTATTAAAAATATAAGCAAGATAGTTTTAGTATTTAGTATTTGCAGCAACTACAAATCTTGACTGAGACTTGGCATTTGATATCTGTTTAAGAGATAATTTATTTACTTTTAAATGACTTGAACTTTCAGATTTAAGATGAGCTGAGTAGTCAAAAAGGCATTAAAATTGAACTAGTTGAAGTATCCTGGAATTCTAGTATTCTAGAGACATGTTCAAATGTACGTTAGGCAAGTGACTTGTATGTATTTATTTACAACATTTTAGTGAAATGCCAGGTATTTCAGATGTAGGAAGATGGACAGATGTAACTGTAAGTGATTAGCACAGTGAGCACCTGTTCAAACTTCTTCACTCCCTCACTCTTCCCATAGTCCCCTCAGTAGTCCTTAATACTTTATTTATGTGGACGGACTCATGAACTACGCAATATTGTTTTCATTTGATAGAGGATCTTTCTATGTAGGATCAGGCTAGCTTTGAACTCTCCATTCTTTTGTCTCATTTTCCTAAATGTTCAGATGACATCCATACATCTCGCTTTCTTTGTTGTCTGCTTTCATTTGCTCAACATGAGATTCATATATGTCATGTAGCCCTAGTTGAGCCTTGTTCTGTATTCTAACAGTATAAATATGTCATAGTTAAACTATGATTAATGGGGGCCACTGGATTGTTTGCATTTTGGTGTTGCTAAAAACAGTACTGAATTTTTTTCTACATGTATGTAAGGTTTTACATCTTAATTCCCACCAATGTTGCCTGAGACTTCTGTGCATCCTACATCCATACAAGCATCTGATGTTAGTTATTTTAATTTCAACCATATTGCTGGGTCTGTGATAATATGATAGATAATATGGCTTTCAGTCTTAGGTGTATCTTCCTAGAAACCAACTAATGAAGTTAAATATTTTTATGTTTTAGTTGATCATTTAGATTTTTTAAAAAATGAAATGCTTGTTTCAATAAATTTTTAGAAGATAATTTTGTGTGTGTGTGTGTATGCATGTGTGTGTGTGCATTTGTGTGTGTATATGTGTGTAGTCGCTGTTTTAATTTTATACTCAACTGGCATATTTCTTAATGATTCTTAAGATTTTTTGCTTTGTTTTACTTTGTTTTGTATTTTTATTTTTTTGAGACAGCCTCTCTGTGTAGCTTTGGCTGTCCTAGAACTCATTCTGTAGACCTCACTGGCCTTGAACTCATAGAGATCTGCCTACCTCTGCCTCCTGAGTGCTGGGATTAAAGGCCTGCATCAGTACCACCCAGTGATTCTCATATGAATGAGTTTTAAAGTTTTAAAAATGTGTTCTAATTATAAGGCTTTTTAAAAGTATTATTTCAGATGTATCATATAGACTTTTAATTGTCATTAATTTCAAAGTTGGTTTTGCTTAGTGTTTGTGTATGTGTTTGTGTGTATGTGTGTCTGTGTTTATGTTTAAAAAGTTATTTCTGAACTCAAGATTGCGAAGAGAACCTGTTTAGAAACTTTTTTCTTTAACTCATAAATCTAGAATTATTATTTTTTTTTAAAAGATTTTTATTTTACGTATGTGAGTACACTGTAGAGTGAGTACACTGTAGCTATCTTCAGACACACCAGAAGGTTTCGGATCCCATTACAGATGGTTGTGAGCCACCATGTGGTTGCTGGGAATTGAACTCAGGACCTCTGGAAGAGCAGTCAGAGCTCTTAACCACTGAGCCATCTCTCTAGCCCCCTGGAATAATAATAATAATAATAATAATAATAATAATAATAATAATAACTATTATTATTATTATATGAATGAGGTATATGGTTCATCTTTTTCTTTTTGAGGGTTAGGTTTGATGAGTAAACTCATGCTAGGAAGCCTTCTAAATGTTCAGAATACATAGGGAATTAGAGATTACTCTGGGCAATGTAAGATTCTGACTCAAAATGCCAAAAACCAAACCAAACCAAACCCAACCAACCACCCAGCCAACCAAATAAACAACTCCAAAACCTTTTATGTTTGAGACAGGGTCTTGCCAAGTTAACCCAGGCTGGTCTTGATCTTTCTTCCTCAGCCTCCTGGGTAACTGCCCAGGCCTGGTGTTTTAGTTACTCTTCTGTTGCTATGCTAAAGTACAGAAGGCTTTATTGTAGTCTGCAGTTCCAGAGAAGTGGAGTTCTCATGGCAGGGTGGGCATGGCCTACTTTGGAGGCAGGAGCAGGAAGCTAGTTTATCATTGGGATTTCATTGAGTCTATAAATGTGGGTGGAGATAATTGACATTAAAGTTCTGTTTTTACTGAGCGTTAGTTGCGAGTTGTACATTTAAGTTTTTTTTTTTTTTTTTTTTTGGTTCTTTTTTTCGGACCTGGGGACCGAACCCAGGGCCTTGCGCTTCCTAGGCAAGCGCTCTACCACTGAGCTAAATCCCCAGCCCACATTTAAGTTTTTAGATTTATTTGTAGGATGTGTTTTTCCTTTTTATGTCTATAGATTCATTTTAGATAATCTTTTTTCTGTTGTTAGCACTTATTTGAATATGTTTTAAAATATCACTCATGAGCTTTATTTCTTTTTGTACAGTTAAGCCATAGATTCACAGAGAATGGGCTCCAGCAGCTTGAACTCCCACTGGTCCTCACCGTGTGCTTCTGTGGCTGGAGCAGGCTGGCTCTTTAGTTGAAATCCAGTGCCTTCCCTTTAGCTTCCTTGGTTCTCCCTGATTGTTTTTGCCTCACTCTTTTCAGGAAGCTGTGTGGCTCTCAGCACAAGCCCCATATTTGTTCTCTTGATAGAATCTCACCTGTAACTTGTCTACAGTGATACCCATGGCGCAGGATGCAGTGGCTAGGTGCCGTCAGTAACTCTTCCTGTTTTGCCATGATAATGCATATGAAGCATTGCTTTGGAACAGTGTCCCATTCCCTAGACTTCTACAATATCAGTTTTCTCATAGATTTTCATGTATAGAGCCAAAGAAACAGCTCCGTTTCCTAAAAGGCCTAGGACTCATGTAAGGGTGCCCTCCCCTTTCCCTTTGTGATTCTCATTTCGGTGTTACTGGGAGATGGATGCTACAGCTGAAAAGCAACTTTTCTACTTTTAAATAAAATTTATTACATTGTTTGCTTACTTTTTTTTACATTTGTGTGTGTGTGTGTGTGTGTGTGTGTGTGTGTGTGTGTGTAGGCTATCAAGGCAAGTACCACAGCAAACCCCAGTGGAAGTCAGTTTATAAGACTCAGTTCTTCATTTCTGCCATATGGTCCTGCGTATTGGCAGCAAAGCACCTTAACCAACTGTGCCATCTTTCTAGCCCAAGATTGATTGATCTTAAAAATCTTCCCAAAGTAGTAAATTCTGGTTTCATTGATCTTCCTCTTACTTTTTCATCACTAATTTTTGCTTTAATTGTTCTTTGTTTTTTTTTTTTTTTCTTTTTCACTTTTGGTGGTGTTAGGTATCAAATCCAGGGTCTTATGAATGCTGCTAAACTATAGGTTCTACCATTTTCTTCTTTAAATTGTCATACATGTTTAAATGAATTCTTGAAATGGATGCTTAAACCACTGTGTGCTAATATATGGACAGAGTTTTCTGTCAGCATAATTAAGTCTCCCTGTCTTTCATGTGCTGTTTATCATTTGCTTAAGATTACATTTTAGTTTTGCATTGTGATGTTTTCTTTGAGAATTAAATACAAATGCATTTAGAAATTTCCAAACACAAAGTGATTTTTCTTTTTTAGTTATCTTTGTCTTTATTGTTTTCTAGCATAATTTAATTCTGGTTCTTTGATGAGAGAACATATTCAAGGTACTCTCAATTCTCTAAAACATATAAAGAGTTCTCCATGATCTGTAGATGGCCAGTTTTTATAAAATTATGCCTACATCTTAAAGAATGCACATATTTTTAGTCTTAGTTGAATCTTGTCCATATGCTAGTTAGGTCAAAATTTAAATTTTGCTTAAATATTTATCATTTCACTGATCTTTAGACTTTCTGTTTTCTTGGTTACTGATTTTTTTTTTGTAATGTATTTCTTGCTTTATTATTTAGTCTCAGTGTCTTGGTCACTTTAGCAGTGTTAGATATGGGTTTCATCTCATTGAGTATCCCATAAATCTAATTTCAAAAAGTTATTGGTTACTCCCATAATATTTATGCCACTATTGTACCAGTGATATTGGAGGCGGGTTTTAGTTGTGAGTTTCAGGGTTTATAAGTAGGTAATATTGATGATTACTTTATATGCAAAGTACCTTCTAGCACTATATGAGTATAAATGCTAGTCAGTAGGAGCGAAGCTTCTAGTTGGATAGCAGTTTGATGTTTCCATGTTTGATGACATGTTAGTTATGTCATCAGTAATAATGGCTTTGCAAGCAGGTTGTGGATACTAACCAGTAAACTTGACTGTGACCTGTGATGTTAGGGGTAGGGGTAGGATCTATGGGACATTTTTGTCTAAGGACTCACCTAGACATAACCCATTCTTTGTTCCTCTATAGTTAGCTGTGTATATAGTAATATGACATAATGATCCTGATGTAGAACATTTTTTCTAGTCCATATTAGATATCCATGTGCTCTCTTTACGAAATGTCTTGTTTATTTTTCTAATTGAATTGCATTTATTTTTTGAGTTTTAATAAGTTTTTTAATTTTAATTGTTAAGTTTCAGATCTCATTATGTTGCGCAGGCTGGCTTCAAACTACTAGTACTAGGCTTAAACAGTCGTCCTGGTTTAGCTTTTGAGTAGCTGGAGAGTACTGGCAAGCAACCCCACTTTGCAATGGGTGGTTACCAAGTACTTTCTTTCAGCCATAGCTTGTCTTTTCATTCTTTTCACAGGATCCTTTCCAGAGCAAAAGTTTTAAGTTTCGATAAAGTCTAATTTTCTTAATTTTTCTTTTACATATTAGGATTTTGGTGTCATTTGGTGTCATTTATTAAAACTCTGCCAAGAACTGGATTTTGAATATTTTTTTTTTCTGTTTTCTACCTTCAAGCCTATGGTTCTCTTCATGCTAATATTTATAGAAAATATACTCTCTCTCTCTCTCTCTCTCTCTCTCTCTCTCTCTCTCTCTCTCTGTGCAAGTGTGTGTGTATACATGCATTTATTTTTTTAAAGACATGGTGCCACTATATATATATATATGTGTATATATATATATATATATATTTATAGCTCTGGCTGGCCTGGAACTCACTATGTAGAAGAGATTGATCTCAAATTCACCGAGACCCACATGCCTCTGACCCCTGAGTGCTGGGAGTAAGGGAGTGTACCACATCTCTCACCCATATTTATAGAATCCTTAAACTCTTCCAGTAACTAATAAGTGTCCAGGTATGGCAGTTATTCAACCAGTTAATTGTAAAATAATTTCTGGCATTGAAAGGTTTAAAAAATGCTTTCTGTTGCTCTATTCTAGAATGCTAGAATAGTCAGGGCTCAGGAGACAAAGGCACAAGATGAATTTGGGATATGTGGCATGTTAGGGATTGTCCTTGGAACTTTATAATATATATTCTAATGTGTAGACACATTAGAATAATTTTTGTGGTCTGGGGAAAATAATATTTTGCAATGGAGCAGTGATCCCAGAATTTATAGTATGTGGCAAGTGATGGCTGTTTGTATACTATATCACTTGTTGTGTATGTGTATGTGTATGTGTGTATTTATATGTACTTATAATACACACACTTTCTATAGAAAAATTTGGAGAGTTCATTGTGTTAAAATGAGTTTTCTTAGCTGTTGCTATAGCATGGATAATACAGAACAATCTGAATTTGACTTACAATGGTATAATATTAGTTGTATTCATACTTATTTACTGGTAAGAACAGAGAAGGCCATTAATTTCCAATATGCTTAAGATATTTATGGAAAAAATCACTTCAATATTTAAATGTATTAAGGAAAACATTACGTAACTTCAGCCTTTAAGAGACAGGGAAGAATTTGGGCATGAATATCTTTCGTTAGAGGCCCAGTTCTAGGTATTTGGGATCCGTTTGTTAAATCAGAAACTGTTGTGTCAGTCTTCTTCAGGAGTGTGAGCAAGGATAAACAACAAACAAGCCAGTAAGCACTGGATTATGTTTCCTGAAGTAGGAAAGAACACAAGGTGGGGTGTTGGAGAGCGTAGATCAGGAGAATTCATACTTCAGTATTAGCAAGGTAGGAATGACAGCTAATGAGGGAAAGGTACTTAGGCAAGGGCTGGAGGGAGGCTATGGGATCTGAGTATCTGGAGGAACTGTGTTAGCAAAGTAGGAAGAGTGAATTCAAAGACTGGAAAGCAGAAAGATGTCAGATGTGTTTCAGTCTTCTGGATTTTATGTTAGTCACAAATCATTTGTGAAGTTCACTATGTCAAACATAAAACTGACACTTAATGAACACAGCTAGAGTAATTTTATGAGTCCCTTTTCTCAGGTGATAAGGACACTCTCCAGCTGGGGTTCATACTGGCCTTAAGTTGGTCAGAAAGTACAACTTTATTTTCCTTCCTCTGTGACTCACTCACCTGCCAGGCTAGACCTCTTAAAGAGTTCGGGCATTGTGCGTGCCTTTAGGCACTTTCCAGGGCTTGGCATTCTGGGCTCTCTGGCTTACTCAGAACTGACTGGGAGAACTTAGGGCAATATCGGATTTCCAGAGTTAATGTAACCCAAGTAGTGATGGAAACGAAACTACAGTGGGAGTTGTCTGGAAACCTTTTCTGTAGTAACCAAGATGGTGTGCTTTATACTGTAAAGACACTTCCAAGCTGAGGTGTCCTGCTGGCCTTGGACCACTGTTTAAAAAAAGAAAGAAATATTTTTTTATTGTTAGTGTAAGTTGATATTCTACTTAACTTACAAGCAATTTGTTGTAAATTTGATTATTTAGGAAGTTACAATTTCTAAAATCTTATTCTTATTTTAAAGTGAAAATACCAGTTGAAAATAAGCATGGTTTAATTATATATAATTACATATTTAAATCACTTTTCCCAGGAGGAACTCAGGGCAGTGTTGGTAAAAGAAGTTACAAAGAGTGGAAGAAACAGCAAAAACAAAAACATAAGTTTTAATGAAAGAATAGTATGCCTTTACTGTAGCTAATAATCCACACATGCTGTTGTTTTAATGGTGTCCCATTTTGTTGATTGGGGGAGGGTTGTTGATGTTCCAGTAGTATAAAGTCATTTATTTATATTGTATCTTGGGTTTGAATTTAAGATGACCTTTATTAGGTCACTCTGATCTTGTGTAGGATAAAGATAAGACCTAAATAAAAAGAGCCATGATTTCTTAGTTTTCAATCAGTTACTTAGAATATTTTTAACTAAGCTGTTCATTGTTACATGTCTGAACTTTTTTTGTTATGAATCAAGAGCTGAAAGACACTGGCATTGTTTCATTTAAAAACCTGTTGTGTTTCCTGTGACTTTTCAACAAAGTTAAAATTAATTTTAAAATACATTGAATTAAGGAATATATTAATGTGTTCTCTGATTTCAACTATTCTTTTCTCTTGTACCCAAGCATATAATATACAAAAGTACTGTGGTAATCTGAGTTTGTTTTTATTAATAAAATATGGTGATCTTTGAGATATTTCATGCCTAGGGTATCTCACTTTCTCCAATTTATTTTATTGCTATGAAAGCCCTTTATTACTCTAACTAAAATATTGGTATAAACAGTTTAAGACTATTCATAGATTTGGAATAGAAGCAAAAAGGATGAGAAAGAATTGAAAATTTTGTCTAAGAATCATGCAGATAGTATTCTGACTTGTAAACTATTCAATCTGTGCAGAATGCTTTTTTCTTAAAGATCTTAATTGGGTTTTGTATAGATAAATTTAGAGGAATTTTTTAGTAAAACTTGTCTTGATAGTCTTTGTTCTTGTTGTTTTGTTTATGTTTTCAAGACAAGTTTTCTCTGTAGCTCTGGCTGTCCTGACTTGTTCTGTAGGCCAAACTAGCTTTGAACTCAGAGATTCACCTGCCTCTGCCTCCCCAGTGCTAGAATTAAAAGTGTGCACCACCACAGCTGGGCATATTGTTAGTATCGTATGATCAAATTTATAAGTCCAAAATTTATTTTTTGGGAGAATGATTTTTATTTTGACTATGAAGAAATTACTAAATTAGGCTAAAAATATTGGCGTTTGATTGTACAGCTGTATTTATTGTTTCAGTTTTTCTTCTGGTTCATAGATTTCATAAATACAAAAATTTAATTTATAGGCTTAGCTTCTGCATATTACAAAGTATATTAACTTGATAGTTTTAATTTTAAAATAAAATAGTAGAACAAAAGTTGATGCTTGATTATTTAACTTTGCACACATCTACCTTATTATCTTTGATGCTAAAATAGACTACTCTCCATTATTTATTTGGTCAAGTGGGGAAATAATGAACTTTCAAGGTACGAGTTGAGTTGATAAGCACTTGGTGTTTTCACTCCTTTCCATCTCAGACAGTGCAGGAATTTCCTTCATTTTTGTATCGACCGATAATGCAGTAACTGGCTTCATTATTCTGTTTTGTGGTGGGAGGATGGGGGGGTAGTCCTTTTCTCTAACAAAAGTTATTACTCAGTTAAGAAAGAAAGCATTTTACCTTTGAAAAAGACTATTATATACTTATAGTTAATAACAATATAGTTAACTATAATGAGATTATTTTTGATGTTTACATCTTAATTTTTTACAATTAAGGGGTTTTTGTTGTTTTTGAAGTGATTTTGGTGCAATAGAGAGAGTGTGTTTTCATTCTCCTGGACATCCTTGACAGATTTCATCTGAAGGCCTTAAGGTTTAGAATAGAATGCTAGTAGCTACCAGCTGCTAAAAATTTTCATTTACTGACTTTATTCCTTTACCCCTTTGTAATTTGAATGCCTTTATTCAAAGTTAGCGTAAGGCTATTGTAAAGAATGTAGCATTTTGCGATTAAATGATGTCCAGAACATACAGTTCAAGGAGTTAGTCCCATGTAATTGGGGGAATTATTAAATGACACTGACCTCATTTCCTTTAGAACAATGAAAATTAATAGTTTCACGTTTTATTAGTCTGATATTCCAGATGTAGTATACATTTAATTAAGTGTAGTTTCCTTTTAGTTATGGTATGTGTATCTGTTTTTTGTCGTGAATTCTTTCTAGTTTTACAGTTTTCCACATGTTTTCTTTCACCATTTATGATTTTTTTCAAAGCAGAGCTATAAGGAGTTAAATCACTTTAGCATGCACCAAAACAGTTCCCATTCAAACAATAAACGCCGTTTTAAAAAGCCTTTAGATCTTCTGTCACTTCATAAATATAAATGTATAAAAACGTTATGCAGTTGTAGTGCCCACCTGCTAATTAAATGCAGATTTTCTCAAACTTGTTTAAAATCTGTCTATTTGTTTCAACTCTTTCTCTGTTCAGAGTACATATGGCCCTTGTGAAACTAATTATGCTTATGGAGCAGCTGTTAAATTTAGTGCAACTAATTTTATTCAATATTTTACATTTTAATTGATTACCTGTGAAGAAATTAGCAAATTAACACGTATTGTACAGTAACTGAATGTTCTTTTATGGTTACTTTCAGATTTAACAGGCGAGCTAGGCACTGATAGCATAAAGGCACTTCTGGGGGATTTTGGTAGGAAAGTTATTGGTGGAGCTTGATTAGCCAGCATGAAATTTTAGGAAGACTGATGAGTGACGCCAAGCATCTGTGTGTCCTGTGTCTTAAACATGAGAAGCAGACTGGAAAGTAATAGCTTTTTCACAGAATTTTGGTAACATATGGGCTTATCTGGATCTAAGAAGTCTTTGAAGATCTTTGAACTTGACTAAATGACTTAACCTTTGGCTGAGTGGGTGGGTTATGTGTTTTTAGTTGGGGAAGTACTGACATTCTGTGTTTCTCTTTTCCTTTCTTTTTTTCTTCTTCTTCTCAGTTCTACCCTTTTCCTTAAAAGTGGAGATTGAAGATGGAGACTAGGAGTTTAGTATTCGAGAGTTCCAATGCTTATTAAATAGACCAATTTGCAAATAACGAAGATTAACTCTTTATAATAATTTGGAGATGAGTCTTACCTTACATATTTTTAATTGAAAATGATACTGCAGTCAGATCTCACATAGTGTTGTAGTTGAAAGGGTATGTGCAGAGCTGCCTCCAGATTTCAATTTTATCACAGATTTTCTGTGATCTTTGCCCACTCCAGAGTTTAGTTTTCCCAAAACCAAAAACAAAACAAAATAAACAACTGCCCCCAGCATGGGGTTGGGGCTCATCTTCTAAACAAACAAACAAGCAAACAAACAAACCAGATTTGGTAGCACCACTACTTAAGTACCTAGAAGTGAGCGCTGGTGTGGGAACAGCTGATATGCTTCTCACAAGATACTAAGATGCTGTGTCACTGTTCTGGGGAGACCTCGGCCTGGGCCCTGGCCAAACAAGAGCTGTGATACATGTGCATTCTTATGCATAGTCTAAAGCAGTAGCTATTACAGTAAATAAAATGGTTTTGATTTTTACTAGCTTTGAATTTTGATAATAGTAAATGTTGACTTGAAAAGTAGGACTAGTAACTGTGTGGAATTTCCATAGGAAATAGTTTTTCAATTGGTCATGTAATTAGGGAACTACACCATGAATACACAAATAAAATCTGTTTATACACTTGATTTATACTACTTAGATACTGTAGCTTCTCCTCTTGGTGAAGACAGGCAATGTTGATCTTAGAGATCGAAATATTTGGGAAACCTGCTGATATAAATATATATGAAAGTCGATAAATAACAAAAGCTGAAAAAAAGTTGTTAATTTCTGAATGTGTGTATTTTGCGCCCCACCCCCACCCCAAATATAATTGCTGTTGCTGTGGCTATTTGAACTATTTCAGATTCCCTTTGAGTAGATTCATATGGATTGGACTAAAATATTGGCCACCGTGGTTTTTTGGTTTTTTTTTTTTTTTTTTCAGTTGTCTTTTCCCTTCTTCTCTCCATCTTTCTTTCTGGTGCTGAGCGTTGAGCTCAGGACTGATTTTAATGAGGAATTTCAAATAGCAGATTTATTAACAAACTTTTACCTTTTAACCTACATATTTACAAACCTTAGGCATTCATTAAAATGATACTTAATCTAAGAAACCTTTGTGTAGCTGTGAGTTATGGTTACCATGTAGTTATATTTTACAATTTCAAGTCTTGCTTTCAAACTTCCTTAAGATATTTACTACACGATGACTGTATTTCCAGGATTACTGCTCTGGTACTAATGTCTTATGTGGGAGCTCTCTTTTATATAGTGAATGGGATCACTATTTCTCCTCCTCAGTGGTATTTGGGGATCTCATTGATTTGCAGGATATTTTTTATCCCATGGCATTGTATCACATGATTTATAGATTAGAACACAAGAAGTGATCCCTACGGCCGAGTTCTACATTCTCCCTCTCTGTTGGTACAATGCCTTGCAAAATCTTGCTATCTTGTCCTTTAAGCTTCAGCGTCTTGAACTTAGCAAATCCTTCATGTTTTAAGTTTTTCTGCTTTGTGGTCTGGAAGTTAAGGAGGGAAGTTAATGGGGGTGCTCCAAAGTTCCTTTAATAGATTGCTTTTTATGTGGGGATTATAGAATGGTACTGCCTTGCTGAAACAGTTGTTTTGTTTTGTGTGTGTGCTTTTCTAGCATGTATATATGTGTATGTCCAGAGGTCAGAGGTCAGTCTTGATTGAGGTCATCCTTAGTTCCACTCCTCCACACTCTCTATCAAAGTTGCTCACTGAGACTAGAGCTACTTCGGCTAGATTGGCTGGGATCCTCTTGTTTTCTTTCTTTCTCCACCCCCCACCCCCCCCCCCCCCCCCCCCCCCGGAGCTGAGGACAGAACCCAGGGCCTTGCGCTTGCTAGGCAAGTGCTCTACCACTGAGCTAAATCCCCAACTCCCCTCTTGTTTCCCCTCCCCAGTGCCATATGAGTGAGGGGTGCAGGTGCCTGCAGAGGGACCACATGCCCCCGGAGCTGTCTGACATGCGTGCTGCATTCTCTGCACGTGCTCCAACTAATGGGCCATCTCTCCAGCCTCATGTCTGGCTTCTCAGTGCTAGTTCTGGAGATTGACCCTCAGGCCTTCAATCAGGCTTACACAGCAAGCACCTTACTGTGTGAGCCACCTCCTTGGTCTCTAAGTCACTCTCTTCTGTCCTTGTATTTGTGTTTTCAGTGGGTTATTTTCATTTAATGGCAGTGTTTGTAATTGCACCACTGATGTGTTTTCTCTATCATTTCCACTGACACGTTAGCCATCGTGTTAATCTTTTTGATGAGCCAGCTTTTGTCTTTCTTAATGTTCTCTTTTCTTTAATTTTGACTTTCTTTCACTAACTTTGAGTCTAATGTTCTGCTCTTTTTCTAATTTCTCATGAAAGATGATTGATGCTTAATCTACTTGCATTCTCTTCTCTAACATGTAGATTTCACTGTCTTTTCCTCTTAACTTTACTGTAGCTGTAACTGTATCCTATCTAAATTGAAATGTCATATCTTCATTTTCATTTAGTTTAAATATTTAAAACTTCCCACTGTGATTTCTTCTTTTTAATGAGTTAATTTCCAAACTTTTGGAAACCCTGTCAGTCTTTTGTTTATTGTTTTCTTTTTACTTCTCTTCAAATAGAACATTTTCTGTGTTTTGAGTATGTTGACATTGTAGTTGTGGCTTGCAATATGGTTTATTTTATATAATATTATCATGAACATGCTGATAGGAGTAAATACTGTACGGTACTGAAGAATGGTAAAGTAGCTGGATTCAAGCATTTATGTAGTCCTTTGTCTTTGTCTTTTGTCTGTTACCCAGAGCTCACATGCTCATGTACAGTTAGAATTCTACCTCAAAGATTCTTAGTGAAGCTTTATATATACATAGTGTTGGCTATGTTATTACGTGTTGCAAATTCAGACTTTTTATTCTTTTGTTGTGGATTGAACGTCCCATCATGAAGTAATGACCTGTTTACCTCTCTGTGTCTTACTTGGGGTCTCCTTTAGCATATGTTGCTATAATTCAGGATACTTCTTTTTGCTTATGTCTGCATGATATTTTTTCACACTAAACCTTTCTTTGATTTTATTTTTCTCTTTCATCGTGAACATTGTTCTTTTTCATTATTTAGCTCACTGATTAATTATGTTTATGACTAATATCCTTAAATTTAAATCTACCATCTTACTCTTTGTTTTTTGTTTATGGATGTTTTTCTCCATTTTTAATCTTCACCCAGTCTTTTAATTTTATTTTCTTTGATCCTTTAAATTTGCATTCTCTAATTATACTTTGAATGATTTATCTAGAAATTGTAGACACGTTACTGACTAGCAGAACTTAGCACTGATTTACTTTGAGTGCTGTTTGTTTGTTTGTTGTTTTTAAAGGACAGTTTGCTATGTGTGGGATTGAAGCACACATTTTCCCCCTTTTGAGAGCCTCAGGAAAATTGAAGTCGTTGTTTTGCTGTGCAGTTTTAGTGGAGAAAGCTGATGCCAAATTGATTCTTTTTCCTTCTTAGTGACTCACTGATTCAGAAGTCTTATTCTGTCTTATTCTGCTGTGTGTGTGTCAGGGCCTCACATCAGCAGGTGTGTGCTGCCGGGTTGGTGGCTCAGTGTCTGAGAGATCTTATGGATTCAGGTTAGTTGAGATGCTGGTCTTCTTCTGGGGTCACCGTCCTCCTCAGCTTCCTCCAGCTTTTCCCTCATTCAACCACAGAGGTCCCTGGTTGGCTGTTAAGTATCTTTATAGTCTGACTCTGTGAGCTGCTTGTTGGGCCTGAGGTGCTTCCTAAAGTAGGTAGACAATCAGAATTCACTGCGTTTTTAGATGCTTTGATTGAACTGTCTTTGTAGAGGCTTGAGGTTTACCATTTTGTTTATTAGTTTTTCTTTACCACCAGCCCACCAATGTGCATTTCCTTTCCAACAGTGTACAAAATGTAGGTCTTTAAAAAAATTAATTCCCCTTGTTATGGTTTTATTAGGTTTGATAAGGAGTGGAATTCGATCCCCTTGTTTACAGTGTCATCCTTACATGAAATCTATGCTAGGTTTTATTCAATATGTAATTATTTAATTTTAATTATAATTTTTATTTTATAGTAAATGTTATTTTTATTTATAGTACTTAAGGACTCTCTGAAGTACTGAAGCTATTTTTTGAAAGTCAAAATATTAAGGTATCTGTTTTGATTACATGTGTTTAGAACTTATTAGCCAATTAAACTTGAAAAATTGGCTTTTGAGTGCAGTAATTCATTTTATGTAGAGATGTTATGGTTATTCTTCTTCTTCTGTAGATATTGAAAGCATTTATCTGGTATAATAGGACATCTTGCTGTCCATTTATTGCTTATATATTGTGTGTTCTAGAGTCCCACATTTTTTACCAAATGGTTCTTTGCTTATAATACATCTCCATATTGGCTTTTGTACTCCAGAGACTTCTAGAGTGATTTATCAGAAAGATACTTATTTAAGGAACTGGGGACAAATGACATTTTAAATGCTAATATAGTTTCCTTTCTCTTTGTTTGTTTGGTCAGAGTAGGATGTCTTTTTATTCTGATCTGTTATTTTCTCTTGATGAGACTTCAGATTTGTTACTTACCTCCAAACAAACTCAGTCACAGGTCTAAAATATGAATCGTATCCACATTTGTGTAAAATAATTCTTCTGATAACCAGCTTAATTCTTTGAAAATCTGTGTGTTATTTTTTTTTTGTCATTTAAAACTGTATTTTATAACTTTACTCTGCCTCTAGTTTTGCATTTGGTATCATTGTTCCATGGTAATTCTTTGTAATATCTTTATTTTGTGCAAATCGTAAGCAAGATTAAGAAGATCCTGTAACATTGTATACTGTAGTGTTTTTTAAATGTATTATATTGTTTAATTTAATGTAATGGGAACACTAATGTAGAGGTGTGCTTTTGCCACCCTAGTTTAATATGTCACACAACAAGGTAGGAGAGTATTCTAGAATACCTCGAATTTTTTGAGTATATGCAGTGAATAATGAGCAAGACAAGTTTGGAGAACTTGAAGGGTTATGTTTTCTACAGCAGGGTGTTTATGTCCGGGGAAACCATGAAGACAACTTTGAAGCTAACTGAATTTTCTTAATAGACTGGAGAGGTTGAGGTTAGTTTGAGAAGAAAGGTATAGAGGGAAGCTGGGTTGGATAGTAACTGATAAAATAGCTGCGCACAGATTCTAGTGCTGCTCCAGCGATCATAGCACAGTTATGATCTGTTTTTTAAGGGCAGCGCCAGTTGAACCCTGTTTTCCTGGGATAGTACCTTAGCTCCCAGACCTGTGGTGTTCTCAATAAGGATGGTAGGTGACAGAGTCTTCCAGGTGAGAGCAAACACCAGGTCATTTATTTTGTTATTGAGGTTTCCTATATAATAAACATACAAATAGATTTGGGTAAGCTGTATGTTGAACTTAACATCTCAAAGGTTCAGAATCAGAATACAGCTTTGTTTTGTTTCGGTTGGTTTTGGTTGGTTTGGTTTGGCTTTCAAGACAGGATTTCCTTGTGTAGCAGTGGCTGTCCTGAGCCAGCTCTGTGGACCACTCCAGCTTCACATCCACAGAAATCCACCAGTTTCTGCCTCCTGAGTGCCCATCTAAAGGCATGTGTCACCCCTGTCTGACTAGAATATTGTTTAATTGCATTAGCTATGGTAGAAGATAAATACTTCATATGTTTCTGACACAAATGATACAGCCTTGAGTTACTGCCTCCTCAGTGCTTCCCTTCTGAGTCATATGACTGTTAATGCACAATTGACCTAAGTAAATAGTAGCTTAAGGTAGTTAACTTCACTCTCATTTTACATTTAAGGAAACAAGGAGAGATAACTTATTTGAGAAAACCATTATTCAAAGAATGCTTTATTTTTAAGTTAATATCTGTCTAATTTTGAGTACATTACTAACTGTATTTATATTTCAAGTGTAGTAAAAATACGATTTTGCCCAAATGTACATCAACTATACCTTCAATGTAAACTACTAATGACTACATATATTTTCTTCCAACAGTATTCTTAGAGAAAAAAACAAGCAAGCTACAATAAATTATTAGACATTTATTCAAAGTATAAGGCTCCTAAAGTGTTTTTAGAGTTTAAAGTAGCTTACCCATCTTTAAATTGTTTTTGGTTAAAATGCATTAATTCTATATGTTATATTCATTATATGTTAGTTAACATAAATTATATACAAATCCAATTTTTGATAACTATACATGAATTAATATATTTGTTAGTATATAATTCTGTATTTCAATTTCATTTGCCAATATCTATGCATTTGTGTCATATTTAAAATATACCAGTATCTTGAAGATTCTCTGTTTTTCTCTAATACTTTGAATCTTAATATTTAGTTCTTTGATCCATTTCAAGTTGAGTTTTGTGTAGGACAAGAGATAGGGTGGGGGTGGGGGTTCATGCTGTAATCTCCTGTGCTTAGAGAACTACTTTCCTAGCAGCACCCTTGGGAAGGCTTCCTCCATTTGTCAGTGTATATATGGTACCTTTGTCAAGAGTTACTTTGGCTGCCGATGGCTTGTTTCAGGGATCACCGTTATGCTTCCTTCACTTGTATGTCTGTTTTTATTCAAACCACACTGCGCTACTAACTGTACAATGTGGCTATGTCTTAAATTCATATTGTGATATCTCTAGCTTTGTTGAAGTGTTTAGAATTTTTTGATTTTGTGTTAACTTTTAGAATTTGTTTTATAGCTTCATGAAGAATGTTATTGGCAGTTTGACAGGGATTTCATTAAATTTGTAAATTGCTTTGTGGAATATGGGCATTTTAACTATTCTTCTAGTATTTGAACATGGGAAAAAAGTATTTTTATGACTTTAATTACATTTAAGAATTTTTGTAATATTTATTGTAAAGTTCTTTTATATCTTTAGTTAAATTTGTTTCTGGATTTTTATTTTATAGCTAATGTTATGAGATTACTCTTGAGATCTTCTCTGCAATCTCTTTGATGTAGGAAGATGCTACTGAGCCATTTAGATATAAATCTCAGAAGCAGAGCATCTTCCTAACATTTGTAACAGCATGGGTTTGATTCCGAGGACGACTGAAAATAAAATTAAGTGCTACTGAGGCATTTTGTTTTGTTTTAAAACTGGGTCTTGGTATGATAGCTCTGACTACTCTAAAACTCACTGTGTAGTAAGTTTCCCCTCAACCTATTGATCTGTGTGCATCAACTTCCCAAATGATGGAAATAAAGGTTTATGCCATCATGCCTGATTACACTGAGTTTTGTATGCTAGTTTTGTTTCCTACAACATTACTGAATTCTAGTTAGTTCTACTAGATTTTTTTTTTTTTGGTGAAGTTTTTCGGATTTTTCTACTTGTAATACTGGATTGTCTACAAATTAGGATAGTTGGACTTCATCCCTTTTATATGTCCTTTATTTCTTTCTCATGCTTAAATGTTATTAAAAATAAAACTTCTGGCAATATAGTCACTAAATGTCAAAAGACCAGACATCCTTTTCTAGATGCCCAGGGTCTAGATTTTATAATAGTGATTTAATCATGATGAGATACAGATTCCCGCCATTTCTACCAATCTGTTTTAAATTTCATTCAATATATTTTTTAATGTGATTTCAGTTCTACAATTCCTTTTTCCCCCCAGAGTTTTCTGTTGTTTTTATACTGAGAGTTCTGTTTTATATTCATTGAGGGCAGAGTTGTAAGTACTGTTTAAAACCCTGGCCTACTAAGTCAAGTCTACCATAGACTTCATCTCCATTCACTTTGTTGTTTTTTTTTTTTCACCTCCCCCACCCCAAGATTGGAACATGTTTTAACAGCTTTTTTTGTATTTGTGGTATATATAAAGTCTTTCTACTGGGCAGGAGGGAGATCATTCTGGTAATAGTATGTCTTCTTCTCAGTAATATCATCTTGGTCTTGTGTCAGCTGGACAGTAACTTGGTCTGAGGTTGCAGAGGTCTTGGCTTGTGGATCCTAGCTGACATTTTGGTTCCATGCTTTTATTCTTAGCTGTTTAGTCTGTTGCTCTCAAAATTATTTAGGATCCAGCTAGAGCTTTGATAATAGTTTATACATAAAAAGTTTGAATATCACAGAGCTGGGCATGTAGATCAGTGGTAGAACACTTACTTAGAATTTTTGGATGTCATCCTTGACTTTTTCTTTTAGCACTCACCTTTCATCATCCCTGTTGCTGGTTGGGCTTTGGTTGTTTTTCAATCAGAAGTGTTCCTGTCGGAGTTTATGTGTTCTGTCTGGGGTTCACCCACAGCATTTGCCAGTTACTTTCTGAAGGATTTGTGCCCTCTGCACCCCCCCTTAAGCAAAGTCTAGTTTTTGGCCACCTTAATATAGCTGGTTTAGTTATCTGTAGGATTGCGTCTATAGAGGACATTCTTGTCAGTACTCTAACCCAGACCTGAGTCCGTTACTTCTTACACATAATTTACCATAGCTAACAAGATCTCTCATTTTATATGACTCACAGAGTGGGTCTTATGGGCCTTACAGGCACATTGAAAAAATAGAAATAATGGCGAATAGGTTAAAGAGATTCGAAGAAGGAACTGTTTCTATAGATGATATCAAATACATTTGTTATATTAATTGAAGAGACTTAAAACATTGTTTGAATGCTTTACTTTTTACTAAATGTGGTGCTTTTTATCTGTAGTTCTACATCTCAAGGCACCGCTGCCCAGGAGGCCGAGGCAGGTACTTCAGAAACATCCGACGAGAAGAAAGCAAACAAGGGAGCTTTACTGGCTAACACTGTGTGCTTGTGTGTGTCTGGGTGCTCTCTTGTGTAAGCACATGTGCAGGCAAGCAGCTCATGTTAGGAGGGCTTATTCAGTCATTTTCCTACCATATGTTTTTGGGAGAGAGTCTCTCACTGATTTTGGAGCTCACCATTTTCCTAGACCAGCCAGCAAGTAGGTCCTTGGAATCTTACACTCAAGACTGAAGTTACAGATGCTGCCCAGCTTTTCATGTGAGTGCCTGCGTCTGAACTCAGGCCCTTATGTTTTCACAACCTGCACTTTACCCACTGAGTCATCTTCCTATCCCCTGTTTGCTTCCATTATTCTTCTTGGCATGAAAAAAACTACACTTTAGAAAGTTTTGGTACACAGAATGTTGTATCTAAAGTCATATGTTGTGCATAAAGTTAGATGATAAGTTAATATATCTATAATCATACATTTCTTATTTTTCTTTTTCTTCTACCCACATACATGGAGATGTTTCCTTAGAAAATTTACATTGTATTACTGATTTTAGTTACTAAGATTATATTCTTTTTACTTGGCCTACATGATACTCATATTTATTTATATCCCAGATGTTGTCCGGCCTCCCAGTCTACTACCCAGAGTTTCTCCCCTTTGGCCTTTGCCTCTGAGAAGGCAGCCACCCCTACTCCCCCCAGTATTCTCCCAACCTTGTGCATCAAGTCTCTATAGGATTGGGTACATCCTGTCCCACTGAAGCTAGACAAGGCAGCCCTTTGCCACATATGTGCTAGAGGCTTCAGACCAGACCATATATGCTTTTTGATTGGTGGTACAGTCTCTGGGAGCTCCTAGAGGTCCAGGTTAGCTGACACTTGTTTTTCTTATGGTATTGTCATCTTCAGGGTCTTCAATCCTTCCCCTAAGTCTTCCGTAAGGGTCCCCAACCTATGTCCAGTGTTTGGCTGTGGGTATCTGCATCTGTCTCAGTCAGCTGCTGTGGGTAGAGCCTCTCAGAGGGCAGCCATGTGAGACTCGTGCCCTCAAGCACAGCATCGTTAATAGTGTCAGGGATTGATGCTTACCCATGGGCTGGTCTCAGTTTGCCCAGTCAGTTTCGCCATTCCTCAGTCTCTGCTCCATCTTTTCCCCTGCATTTCTTTCAGACAGGACCAATTGTAGATCAGAAATTTCGTAGATGGGTTGGTGTTCCCATCCCTCCACTGGGCGTCCTGTCTGGCTAATGGAGGTGGTGTCTCCAGGTTCCATATCCTTACTGTTGAGCATTTTGACAAAGGTCACCTTGACATCTGGGAGCCTCCCTCCCCCCAGGTCTCTGAGACTTACTAGAGATTCCCCCCACTTCCCACCCTCAGGAGCTCCATATCTCCATCTGTTCTCCTGGCCCTCTGAGACTTTCTCCTGTCTCTCTCCATACCTGATCTTGTCCCACTTTCCCCTCCTCACTCCTTTTCTATGCAGCTCCCTCCCTCTCTCTTTCCCTCCCTCCCTCCCTCCCTCCCTCCCTCACCCTCCCTCTGCCTCTCATGACTATTTTGTTACCCCTTCTAAGTGTGATTCAGGCTAATATTTACTTAACAGTGAGTACAAACCTTGCATGTCCTTTGGGTCTGGGTTACTTTACCCAGGACTCTAATTTCTAGTTCCATACATTTTCCTCCAAAATTCACAAAGTTCTTATTTTTAATAGCTGAATAGTATTCCATTGTGTAAACGAACCACATTTTCTTTATGCATTCTTTGCTTGAGGGTCATCTGGGTTGTTTCTAGTTTCTGGATATTACAAATAAGGCTGCTACAAATATAGTAGAGCAGGTGTCTTTAGATATGGTGGAACATCTTTTGGGTTTATGCACAGTAGTAGTATAGCTGGGTCTTCAGGTAGAACTATTTCCAGTTTTCAGAGAAAATTATCCATTTTGTTTAGATTTTCCAATTTTGTCAAGTATAGGATTTTGAAGTAAGACCTAATGATTTTTTTGAATTTCCTTAGTTTCTGTTATTTAGATACTGTTTCTGTGCCTTTTAGTTAGTTTGGCTTAGGGTTTATTGGTCTTGTAGATTTTCTCAAAGAATTAGCTCTTGGTTTTTGTTGATTCTTTGTATTGTTCTTTTTGTTTCCAATTGATTGATTTCCTTGAGTATGTGGACTTTCTATTGTTTCTGTTGTTGTTGAAGTCCTGCCTTAATTGTGATCTGATAAGATGCATAGGGTTATTTCAATCTTCTTGTATCTGTTAAGGCTTGTTTTGTGCCTGACTATATGGTCAGTATTGGAGAAGGTTTCATGAGATGATGAGAAGAAGGTAAATTCATTTTGTAGAAGACAGTAAATTGTTTTTGGGTGAGAAGTTCTGTAGATCTTTGTTAAATCCATTTGGTTCATAACATCTGTCAGTTTCATTGTGTCTGTTAAATTTCTGTTTCGATGACTGTCCCTTGCTGAGAGTGGGGTGTTGAAGTTTCACACTATTATTGAAAGTTTCATTTGTGAATTGTGGGTGCCCTTGCATTTGGGGAGTAGATGTTCAGAATTGAGACTTCAACTTGATGGATTTTTCCTTTGATGAGTATAAAGTGTCCTTTCCCATTTCTTTTTATTACTCTTGCTTGAAAGTCTATTTTATTAAATGTTAGAATAGCTACACCAGCTTCTTTCTTGGATCCTTTTGCTTAGAACACCTTTTTCCAGTTCTTTAGTTTGCGGTAATGTTTATCTTTGTACTTGAGGTGTGTTTCTTATAAGCAGCAGAATGAGTGATCCTGTTTATGTATCCAATCCGCTAGCTTGTGTCTTTTTATTGAGGAATTGAGTCCATTGATGTTGAGAGATCTTAAAGACTAAGATTATTAGTTCTTGTTTTTTGGTGTTAGAGGTGGCATCATGTGTTTGTGATTCTTTTCTTTTGGTTTTTCTGTCAGATCACTAAATTCTTGTGTTTGCTTGGCTTTACCTGCTCTCCTTGTGTTAGAGTATTCTTTAGTATCCTCTCTTGGGCTGGATTAGTAGAAATATATTGTTAAATTTGGTTTGGGCATATAATATCTTGATTTCTCCATCTATAGTAATTAAGAGTTTTGCTGGATATAGTCTGGGATTGCTTCTGTGGTCTCTTGGGTTCTGAAAGACATCTGTCCAGGATCTTGCAGTATGTAGTTTTTGCTACCCCACTTTAAACCCTGGGTGGAGCCCTGCCCAGGTTTCCTCAGATCCAAGGATGAAAAACACACACACATACACATTAACTTGTTTTCAACCTACCTTACTGGCTCAATTGTGGAGTGCTTATAATCTCCCTCAGCTAATGTGCCCTTCCCAATACTCTTAGCTTAGCACAGTTTAACCTGCCCTTAGTTTAGTTGCATTTCCCCCCCAATTAACCTTTTTTATTAATTGGATATTTTTCATTTCCATTTCAAATGTTATTCCCTTTCCTGGTTTCTGTCTGTAAGCCCCCATCTTACCCCCTCACCCTCTTCTATAAGGGTGTACCCCCTCCCCAACCACCCACCCCTCCCACCTCCTAGCCCTGACATTCCCCTACACAGGGAGGTCCAGCCTTGGCAGGACCAAGGGCTTCTCATTCCATTGTTGTCCAGCAAGGTCATCCTCTGTTACATATGCAGCTGGAGCCATTGGTCAGTCCATGTGTACTCTTTGGGTAGTAGTTTAGTCCCTGGGAGCTCTGACTGGTTGGTATTGTTGTTCTTAGGGGATTGCAATGCAAGCCCCTTCTGCTCTTTCAATCCTTTATAACAGGGATCCCATTCTTCGTTCAGTGGTTGGCTATGAGCATTTGCCTCTGTATTTGTCACACTCTGGCTGAGTTTCTCAGGAGACAGCTATATCAGGCTCCTGTCAGAATGCACTTCTGGGCTTCATCAATATTATCTGGATTTGGTGGCTGTGTATATATGGGCTAGATCCCCATGTGGGGCAGGCTCTGAATGGCCATTCCTTTAGTCTCTCCTCTAAACTTTGCCTCCATATCCCCTCCTATGAATATTTTTGTTCCCCCTTTTAAGAAGGAGTGAAGCGGGGCTGGGGATTTAGCTCAGTGGTAGAGCACTTACCTAGGAAGCGCAAGGCCCTGGGTTCGGTCCCCAGCTCCGAAAAAAAAAAAGAACCAAAAAAAAAAAAAAAAAGAAGGAGTGAAGCATCCACACTTTGGTCGTGTTTCCTGAGCTTCATGTGGTTTGTATCCTAGCTTTTGGACTAATATACACTTATCAGTGAGTGTATACCATGTGTGATTTTTTTTTTTTTTTTTTTTTTTTTTTTGGTGATTGGGTTACCTCATTCAGGATGATATTTTCTTTTCTTTTTTTTTTCATTTTTTTTTATTAACTTGAGTATTTCTTTTTTTTTTATTAACTTGAGTATTTCTTATATACATTTCAAGTGTTATTCCCTTTCCCGGTTTCCGGACAAACATCCCCCTCCCCCCTCCCCTTCCTTATAGGTGTTCCCCTCCCAACCCTCCCCCCATTGCGGCCCTCCCACCATAGTCTAGTTCACTGGGGGTTCAGTCTTAGCAGGACCCAGGGCTTCCACTTCCACTGGTGCTCTTACTAGGATATTCATTGCTACCTATGAGGTCAGAGTCCAGGGTCAGTCCATGTATAGTCTTTAGATAGTGGCTTAGTCCCTGGAAGCTCTGGTTGCTTGACATTGTTGTACTTTTGGGGTCTCGAGCCCCTTCAAGCTCTTCCAGTTCTTTCTCTGATTCCTTCAACAGGGGACCTATTCTCAGTTCAGTGGTTTGCTGCTGGCATTCGCCTCTGTATTTGCTGTATTCTGGCTGTGTCTCTCAGGAGCGATCTACATCCGGCTCCTGTAGGTCTGCACTTCTTTGCTTCATCCATCTTGTCTAATTGGGTGGCTGTATATGTATGGGCCATATGTGGGGCAGGCTCTGAATGGGTGTTCCTTCAGTCTCTGTTTTAATCTTTGCCTCTCCCTTCCCTGCCAAGGGTATTCTTTTTCCTCATTTAAAGAAGGAGTGAAGCATTCACATTTTGATCATCCGTCTTGAGTTTCGTTTGTTCTAGGGATCTAGGGTAATTCAAGCATTTGGGCTAATAGCCACTTATCAATGAGTGCATACCATGTATGTCTTTCTGTGATTGGGTTAGCTCACTCAGGATGATATTTTCCAGTTCCAACCATTTGCCTACGAATTTCATAAACTCGTTGTTTTTGATAGCTGAGTAATATTCCATTGTGTAGATGTACCACATTTTCTGTATCCATTCCTCTGTTGAAGGGCATCTGGGTTCTTTCCAGTTTCTGGCTATTATAAATAAGGCTGCGATGAACATAGTGGAGCACGTGTCTCTTTTATATGTTGAGGCATCTTTTGGGTATATGCCCAAGAGAGGTATAGCTGGATCCTCAGGCAGTTCAATGTCCAATTTTCTGAGGAACCTCCTGACTGATTTCCAGAATTGTTTTACCAGTCTGCAATCCCACCAACAATGGAGGAGTGTTCCTCTTTCTCCACATCCTCGCCAGCATCTGCTGTCACCTGAGTTTTTGATCTTAGCCATTCTCACTGGTGTGAGGTGAAATCTCAGGGTTGTTTTGATTTGCATTTCCCTTATGACTAAAGATGTTGAACATTTCTTTAGGTGTTTAACTTGAGTATTTCTTATATACATTTCGAGTGTTACTCCCTTTCCCGGTTTCGGGGCAAACATCCCCCTCCCCCCTCCCCTTCTTTATGGGTGTTCCCCTCCCCATCCTCCCCCCCTTTGCCACCCTCCCCCCAAAAATCTAGTTCACTGGGGGTTCAGTCTTAGCAGGACCCAGGGCTTCCCCTTCTACTGGTGCTCTTACTAGGATATTCATTGCTACCTATGAGGTCAGAGTCCAGGGTCAGTCCATGTATAGTCTTTAGGTAGTGGCTTAGTCCCTGGAAGCTCTGGTTGCTTGGCATTGTTGTACATATGGGGTCTCGAGCCCCTTCAAGCTCTTCCAGTTCTTTCTCTGATTCCTTCAACGGGGGTCCTATTCTCAATTCAGTGGTTTGCTCCTGGCATACGCCTCTGTGTTTGCTGTATTCTGGCTGTGTCTCTCGGGAGAGATCTACATCCGGCTCCTGTCGGCCTGCACTTCTTTGCTTCATCCATCTTGTCTAATTGGATGGCTGTATATGCATGGGCCACATGTGGGGCAGGCTCTGAATGGGTGTTCCTTCTATGTCTGTTTTAATCTTTGCCTCTCTCTTCCCTGCCAAGGGTATTCTTGTTCCCCTTTTAAAGGAGTGAAGCATTCACATTTTGATCATCCGTCTTGAGTTTCATTTGTTCTAGGCATCTAGGGTAATTCAAGCATTTGGGCTAATAGCCACTTATCAATGAGTGTATACCATGTGTGCCTATAGGTATCTCTTTCTTTAGGTTAGGGAAGTTTTCTTCTATGATTTTGTTGAAGATATTTACTGGTCCTTTGAGCTGGGAGTCTTCACCCTCTTCTATACCTATTATCCTTAGGTTTGATCTCCTCATTGAGTCCTGGATTTCCTGTATGTTTTGGACCAGTAGCTTTTTCCGCTTTACATTATCTTTGACAGTTGAGTCGATGATTTGTATGGAATCTTCTGCTCCTGAGATTCTCTCTTCCATCTCTTGTATTCGGTTGGTGAAGCTGGTATCTACAGCTCCTTGTCTCTTCTTTTGGTTTTCTATAGCCAGGGTTGTTTCCATGTGTTCTTTCTTGATTGCTTCTATTTCCATTTTTAATTCCTTCAACTGTTTGATTGTGTTTTCCTGGAATTCTTTCAGGGATTTTTGTGACTCCTCTCTATGGGCTTCTACTTGTTTATTTATGTTTTCCTGGATTTCTTCCAGGGATTTTTGCGATTCATCTCTGTAGGCTTCTACTTGTTTATTAATGTTTTCCTGTGTTTCTCTAAGGGAGTTCTTCACGTCTTTCTTGAAGTCCTCCAGCATCATGATCAAATATGATTTTGAAACTAGATCTTGCTTTTCTGGTGTGTTTGGATATTTCGTGTTTGCTTTGGTGGGAGAATTGGGCTCCGATGATGCCATGTAGTCTTGGTTTCAGTCTGGATTCCTGCGTTTGCCTCTCCATCAGATTATCTCTAATGTTACTTTGTTCTTCTATTTCTGACAGTGGCTAGACTGTCCTATAAGCCTGTGTGTCAGGAGTGCTGTAGACCTGTCTTCCTGTTTTCTTTCAGCCTGTTATGGGGACAGAGTGTTCTGCTTTCGGGCGTGTAGTTTTTACTCTGTACAGGTTTTCAGCTGTTCCCGTGCGCCTGTGTCTTGAGATCACCAGGCAGGTTACTTGGAGCAGAAAAGTTGGTCTTACCTGTGGTCCCGAGGCTCAAGTTTGCTCGTGGGTTGCTGCCTACGAGCTCTCCTCGGGGGTAGTAACCAGGGAGATCTGCACCGCCCTTTCCGGGAGCTTCTGTGCACCAGGGTTCCAGATGGTGTTTGCTGTTTCCCTCCGGAATCAGTAATGTGTGCAGAGTGCAGTCTCTTCTGGTTTCCCAGGCATGTTTGCCTCTCTGAAGGTTTCGCTCTCCCTCCCACAGGATTTGGGTGCAGAGAACTGTTTATCTGGTCGGTCCCTTCAGGTTCCGGTGGTGTCTCAGACGCAGGCGACCCGCTACTGCTGTGCCCTTATCCAAGGGAACCCAGAGGCCGTATATAGTTTCCTCTTGGGCCAGGGATGTGGGCAGGTGTGGGCAGTGTTGGTGGTCTCTTCCACTCTGCAGCCTCAGGAGTGCCTACCTGTCCAGGCAGAGAGGGGTCTCTGGGGTCTTCAATTCTATTCCACTGATCTACCTGTCTGTCTCTGTTCCAATACCATGCAATTTTTAATCACGATTGCACTGTAATTCAGCTTGAGGTCAGCGATTGTGATTCTCCTAGAAGATCTTTTACTGTTGAGAATGGTTTTTGCCATCCTCAGTTTTTTGTTATTCCAAATGAATTTTCAAATTGCTCTTTCTAATTCTATGAAAAATAGAGCTGTAATTTTGATGGGGATTGCATTGAATCTGTAGATTACTTTAGACAAAATGACCATTTTTACTATATTAATCCTGCCAATCCATGAGCATGGGAGATGTTTTCATCTTCTGAAATCTTCTTCAGTTTCTTTCTTCAGAGACTTGAAGTTCTTGTCATACAGATCTTTCACTTGCTTGGTTAGAGTCACACTGAGGTATTTTATGTGATCTCATGGTGGATCTCTCTTTGGATAGTTGGTGGAGAGAAAGTAGGGTCTAGTCTGTGGGCTTAGGAGTGGGAGTGCTCCTGGGAAAGTAGCTGTCTGAGGGGGGGCGGTGTTGGGTCCAGAGTGATGTGGGACAGCCCCAGCTCTGGGTGCAGATGGAGACCATAAAGCTATTTGTTCCCTCTTTAGGGCTTCTACCTGTTTCCCTGTGTTTTCCTGTATTTCTTTGAAGGGATTATTTATGTCTTCCTTATAAGCTTCTACCATCTTCAGGAGATGGAGTTTAAGGTCACAGTCTTGCTCTTCAGGTTATTAGATTTCCAGGGCTTGCTGTAGTGGAAGAGCTGGGCTTGGCTTCTGTTGACTGTGTTCTTGCTCTGGTTGACTGTGGTGTTGGCTAGCCTGGATGACCCAGGTTGTGGCAGACCTCCCAGGAGGCTGTTGAAGTGTGTCGTGGGTTAAAGCATGCTTTATAGAGCATGCACAGAACAGTGGGGTGGTGGGGTGTCATCGCAGCAGCATATTGATCTGAGAGAGCAGGTAGGATGTCTACCAGAAGGGAGACTGAGCTCTGGCAAGGCAGGGCAAAGTCTGCTTATACTGGTTCTGTGTGGTTCCAGTAAGTATGTAGATTGGGGCATGGGTCTTACCTGTGTTCCTGGTCACAGCGAGCCTACTTGGATCCAGGCAGGACTGTGGGGTGGGGGGATAAGGGGTGGTGGTGTGTTGCTTGACAGGTCCTTGAACAGTGGTGGAGGTGCAGACCCACATGATAATCTTTCATCCTGTTATTTGTACCTCAGAAATTTCCTGTTTTTATATTTAGATTGAACCTTAATATCCTTCAACATTGACACCATCTATATATCTTTATATAATTTTTAAAGAGTAATCATATGTAGGGAATCATTTATAAACTTACTTTACACAATTAATTTTGGGGCTGAGAGTTGAAACTGAGTAAAGTAATTTAGGTCAATTGCATTTTAAATTCAAGTCAGGCTATATCTTTAATAAATCTGTTTATTGTAGGTCCAGGTCAAGACCTCGTCCACGCTCACATAGTAGAAGCAGTGAAAGATCCAGTCACAGAAGAACTCGTAGTAGGTCCAGGGACAGAGACAGACGTAAAGTTCGGGACAAAGAGAAGAGAGAAAAGGAGAAGGATAAAGGCAAAGACAAAGAGGCGCACACCATCAAACGCGGGTGAGTTGATGGAGTCAGTGCTGAGGACTAACTCCACAGCAGTAAGTAAGCTAAGTTCTCTCTGAGGCGCTTTCTGCACCCGCACTGGGTGAATTCTATTAAGAGGAAAAGAAGGGAAGGGCTTGCCAGTATCTTGCATGTTTCTTGAAATATATTTCTCTAAGAAAGTATTAATTTAGTTATAATAACAACATGGAACACTTTCTACTTAATTCTATTTATAAGTAATTTCTACTGCATCATTAAATTTATTTTACTAGCGGTTCATTAGATGCCTTTTCCAGATGACTTTTTAAACTGTTTAGGTGAAGAAAGAAGAAAAGACCCCAGATTATTATTATTAGGTTAGATATTGTAATCCATTCTGGATGTACAAGTGTTTGTGCTTGTGCCATGTAACGTAGGTGCTTCTACATATATGAGAAAGTAGCCCACATGCTTATGTTGTTCAAGCTTAAGAACCTTTGCCTTATCAACCCAGTTTAAAAATATCTATGATATACTTACTGGTAGAACTTATATTGTACATCTATAAACCACAAAGCAAAAGAAAGGATAACAGTTGCAAAGCAAGATACACTTTTACCTGTACTATCTGAATGATTATAGTATGAATTCCTTCTGTGTGTTAAGTTGATTTACTCATTTAGTTTGCCTGCTTTGCTTGTGTTCAGGTTTAGAGACTGCAGTAGAAAGTGGAAGAGTGTCACTGTAGGGATTAGCAGACAGCTGTCTTTCCTTACAGTGTACTGCGGATGATCAATATGAGAGTTTAAAACATTAACCTTAAACATTCATGTGTAGAAGACATGTGATTAGACAGCTTAATTACAACAAGCCTCCTGGTTCTCCGGCAGTTACAAGTTTTGCTTTCTTCTAGTATTTTTCCTGAGGCTTAGGTGGAATAGTTGAGTTGTGGGTGTCTCATTTGGGGTTTGCCTCTGAATTTTTGCCCCCTGTGGGTCTCTACAGTAGTCTCCATCTACTGAAAAAAATATCTTCAGTGAGGGGTGAAAGCTGCACTTAATTGTGGGCATACATATAAAAACAGAGTAAAATGAGAAATTATACTAGTGAAGGGAAATGGCAGTAATAGGTTCTTTTCCAGAGTCTATGATCTTCCAGACACAGGTATTTGACTAGGTTTACAGTATTATGCATGTATTCTTCCCATTGAGCAGGACTTGAGTCCAATTAGATAGTTGTTGGTAACCGCCAAGATAAAAGTACCATTATTACACCACTGGGAATATCTTGCTATTTATATCTCAAATATGAGATTTTAAAACATTAACCTTAAAAATATTACATTTATAACATTTGATTTCTAAGAAAAAACTGTTACTGAGAGACAGTACTCAGAAACTTGTAACATCATTAGGTTGGAACTTGGTGTGATGATGCTAACTGTGTATCCCAGCAGCTTCACTCCAGTGTCTCCCAGCCCACCAGATTCACATTCTAGATATTTGTTGATTTGGTACAGTATTGTTAGAGTATGAGGTCATTTAAGATGTGAATAAGCCAAGTAAACTTCGTTTTATTAAATGAATTAACATTGGTATGACAGAGTGGGCTTTGTTATTGAAGTAGTGCATTCCTTCTGAAGTATTTTCTTGACTTGTATTTATCTTTTTGCCATGAAATAATAAAGAAAGGCCTTCTAGAAGCCAGCCAGCCTTTGACTACCTGGCCTCCAAGCTCTCAACAAGGTTCTATTCATTTTAAATGATCAGATCTGCAGAAGTCTATCACAGCTGCACAGAATAAAGCAAGTCATCGAGTACAGCACTGCCATGTTAATTTGCGTCACATTAGAATTCATGTGGAACAGTTAGTTTTCCTTAAATAACCTGCTCAGTGGAAGGTTTTCACCATTATGACCTTACTAGTGCCTGAGTAGGCAAAACAGTGTTCTAGATTAAGCACTGAGGCTTCTGGAATATTTTGCTCAGATATTTGAGCTTAAGTTTACATCCTAATGATGTATTATAACTTTTTGAGTTTAATTCTTTCTGAGAAATTTGAGAATTTCCCACTGATTATGCAATTGATTCTTCTATAAAATGGGGATTTGGTACTTTAAAAGCTGTAAATGTAAAAGCAGTGTATAATAAGAATACTGTTACAATGTAATAATCATAACTTAGGGGTATGTTACAGATCTTCCTTGGCAGCCTTCCAGCATTTGTAACTTTGAGTTCCATGTATAAATTCCTGTTGATAGTGTATTTTTACCTCTACCTGATGTTTGGCAGAAGATGTTGGAAGTGATTTGGGAAAGCTGGACTCTGAGTTTTGACAGCAGTTGCATACTTAGAAAGCCTGTCATATTTTTTCTTACCTCTTATTTCTTTATGCAGCAGGAAGTCACTTATGCTAATTTACTCCAATTTGCATATAGGTTATAGAGTTCTGTGGTGCAGAGCATGCTTAGAACTCCTTTTAAGTGTCTGTTTGGATCAAAGCAGGGCTGTGTGATAGCTGTTGTCTGACACCAAGCTGTGTGGTGTTGTTTTCATTAAACATTTATCACACTTCCAATGTGACAGCAGGCAACTTTGTGCCAGGATAACATGTTTTCATGCAAAATTTATTGAAAAAGATGAGACTTTGTAAAGAGATCTTGTTGCCTTTCACCAGTGGCGAAGGGTAAGTGTTAGAAAGTAGTACACCTTGAACACGTGTTATTGTAACAAAAAGAAGCTTTGTACTGGCAGTTTGTTAAGCGAGTAAATAAAGCTATCTTATAGAAGTGTATGCACTGGACTCTGCTCTTTCAAATGATATTCCTGTTCATTGATTTTCACAAGTATGGCCCATTATTATGTTTGTGTTATAATGAAACATCACTACCCTGTTCCCACTATGTACGTTTGAGTGTTAGATTTAATTCCACTAAACCAATTTGTCAGTTTTTCAAAAAGATGAGGTTCAGAAAGGGAACTATGACATACTATGACATAAAAGATTAGCCAGAAAATTAGGGGACAAAAGTTTCATTAGTTCTCTGTTGGCTTACATCTTTCTCTTACTCATTATGTTTAATTGTAATGTAGTTTCTCCAATGTAATTTTACATGGAAAATGCCTGATGACGGTTTTAATGGCAGGAATTGTAGGGTTGTTTTTTTTTTAAGGTGATTGTCTGGACATAAAAAGCCTTCCTAATGCTGTGACCATTTAATACAGTTCCTCAGGTTGTGGTGACCCCAACCATAAAATGATTTCATTGTTTCTTCATAACTGTAATTTTGCTCTGTAACGAATCATAATGATAGGCAGGATATGTAAGATGTACCTCCAAAGGGATTGCAGTCCACATGTGAAGAACATTTTAATGAGAAAGTAGTTTTATTTCCCTTTTGAATGTCACAGGAATCTACTAAATGAGAAATATATGAAGAAGCTAGTTGAAAGATACAAATAAAGGCCTTTTGAACTTCTCAGAACGCTTCATCCTGAGAGCTCTAGAAAATTTCATGTGACTCTTTGCATGAGGTGTAGCAAAAGTTATGTACAAGTTAAAATTTAAGAATAAACAGAGGGGACCAATTAAGAGCACTGATTGCTCTTCTAGAGGTCCTGAGTTCAATTCCCAGCAACCACATGGTGGCTCACAACCATCTGTAATGGGATCCGATGCCCTCTTCTGGTGTGTCTGAGGACACCTTCAGTGTACTCATATAAACTTGTAATGTAATAGAAGAAGCCTTGTGCATACACCTGTAAAATCTACAAGCCTTGAAATTGTGGTTTCGTGCAAAATCATGACTCATAGAAATACATAGGAGTTTTGACAAAGACATTCTGTGACTAAGTCATTCATAAGAGTAGCAGTGACGTGTCACAGGAAGTGCTTGTAACTGACAAAGCAGACACATTTGAACAACAGGAATTTGGATATGAATTGTCTAACAGATCTGAAACTGGTTTCTTCTCTATCACATAGTGAGATCTTTGCTTGACAAATTCTATTTGCATATTTATCAAAAAGTGTTACTTGTATTCATATCAATTGTCCATAATTTATAGTTTTAAGATAGCTCAGAGGAGGAAAAAAAATGACCAAAATAGGATATTTACTAATCTGTTTTGATCATCTCAATATTTTAAAATCTTTCCTGACAAGGCCAGTTATTTTCTCCCTTCCCTCCTTCCTTCCTTCCTTTCTTTTCTCCCTCCCTCCCTCCCCTCCTCTCTCCCTCCTCTCTCCCTCCCTCCCTCCCTCCCTCCCTCCCTCCCTCCCTCCCTTCCTTCTATCCTTCCTTCCTGATACAATATAAACTAGGCTTGTGTGGAATTCAAGATTTTCTTTTTCAACCCTGCCGCAGTGCAGGGATTATAGGCATGTGCTACCAGGCCTGCCTCCTAGTTACTTTTTTCAGAAATTATTCTTCTATTAGATGGGGATCATGGCAAGTGAAAAAAAATCTGTAAATATCAACAATAATATTTGTAAGAAGACCTGTACTGTGTAATAAGATCTCAAAAAATGGCCACACCCGCGGATCCCGGCCCGCAGCAGCTCTCTGCTCCCAGACCCAGTGAGAGAGAGACCCAACCGCCTGGTCAGGTGGGCACTCCTGAGGCTGCAGAGCGGAAGAGACCACCAACTCTGCTCACCCCTGCCCACATCCCTGGCCCAAGAGGAAACTGTATAAGGCCTCTGGGCTCCCGTGGGGGAGGGCCCAGGAGCAGCAGGACACCTGCCTGAGACACCGCCAGAACCTGAAAGAAACAGACCAGATAAACAGTTCTCTGCACCCAAATCCCGTGGGAGGGAGAGCTAAACCTTCAGAGAGGCAGACAAGCCTGGGAAACCAGAAGAGACTGCTCCCTGCACACACATCTCGGACGACAGAGGAAAAAGCCAAAGACCATCTGGAACGCTGGTGCACTGAAGCTCCCAGAAGGGGCGGCACAGGTCTTCCTGGTTGCTGCCGCTGCAGAGAGCCCCTGGGCAGCACCCCACGAGCGAACTTGAGCCTCAGGACCACAGGTAAGACCAAATTTTCTGCTGCAAGAAAGCTGCCTGGTGAACTCAAGACACAGGCCCACAGGAACAGCTGAAGACCTGTAGAGAGGAAAAACTACACGCCCGAAAGCAGAACACTCTGTCCCCATAACTGACTGAAAGAGAGGAAAACAGGTCTACAGCACTCCTGACACACAGGCTTATAGGACAGTCTAGCCACTGTCAGAAATAGCAGAACAAAGTAACACTAGAGATAATCTGATGGCGAGAGGCAAGCGCAGGAACCCAAGCAACAGAAACCAAGACTACATGGCACCATCGGAGCCCAATTCTCCCATCAAAACAAACATGGAATATCCAAACACACCAGAAAAGCAAGATCTATTTTCAAAATCATATTTGATCATGATGCTGGAGGACTTGAAGAAAGACATGAAGAACTCCCTTAGAGAACAAGTAGAAGCCTACAGAGAGGAATCGCAAAAATGCCTGAAAGAATCGCAAAAATCCCTGAAAGAATTCCAGGAAAACATAAATAAACAAGTAGAAGCCCATAGAGAGGAGACACAAAAATCCCTGAAAGAATTCCAGGAAAACATAAACAAGTAGAAGCCCATAGAGAGGAGACACAAAAATCCCTGAAAGAATTCCAGGAAAACACAATCAAACAGTTGAAGGAATTAAAAATGGAAATAGAAGCAATCAAGAAAGAACACATGGAGACAACCCTGGATATAGAAAACCAAAAGAAGAGACAAGGAGCTGTAGATACAAGCTTCACCAACAGAATACAAGAGATGGAAGAGAGAATCTCAGGAGCAGAAGATTCCATAGAAATCATTGACTCAACTGTCAAAGATAATGTAAAGCAGAAAAAGCTACTGGTCCAAAACATACTGGAAATCCAGGACTCAATGAGAAGATCAAACCTAAGGATAATAGGTATAGAAGAGAGTGAAGACTCCCAGCTCAAAGGACCAGTAAATATCTTCAACAAAATCATAGAAGAAAACTTCCCTAACCTAAAAAAAGAGATACCCATAGACATACAAGAAGCCTACAGAACTCCAAATAGATTGGACCAGAAAAGAAACACCTCCCGTCACATAATTGTCAAAACACCAAACGCACAAAATAAAGAAAGAATATTAAAAGCAGTAAGGGAAAAAGGTCAAGTAACATATAAAGGGAGACCTATCAGAATCACACCAGACTTCTCGCCAGAAACTATGAAGGCCAGAAGATCCTGGACTGATGTCATACAGACCCTAAGAGAACACAAATGCCAGCCCAGGTTATTGTATCCAGCAAAACTCTCAATTAACATTGATGGAGAAACCAAGATATTCCATTACAAAACCAAATTTACACAATATCTTTCTACAAATCCAGCACTACAAAGGATAATAAATGGTAAAGCCCAACATAAGGAGGCAAGCTATACCCTAGAAGAAGGAAGAAACTAATCGTCTTGGCAACAAAACAAAGAGAATGAAAGCACACAAACATAACCTCACATCCAAATATGAATATAAAGGGAAGCAATAATCACTATTCCTTAATATCTCTCAATATCAATGGCCTCAACTCCCCAATAAAAAGACATAGATTAACAAACTGGATACGCAACGAGGACCCTGCATTCTGCTGCCTACAGGAAACACACCTCAGAGACAAAGACGGACACTACCTCAGAGTGAAAAGCTGGAAAACAACTTTCCAAGCAAGTGGTCTGAAGAAGCAAGCTGGAGTAGCCATTCTAATATCAAATAAAATCAATTTTCAACTAAAAGTCATCAAAAAAGATAAGGAAGGACACTTCATATTCATCAAAGGAAAAATCCACCAAGATGAACTCTCAATCCTAAATATCTATGCCCCAAATACAAGGGCACCTACATACGTAAAAGAAACCTTACTAAAGCTCAAAACACACATTGCACCTCACACAATAATAGTGGGAGATTTCAACACACCACTCTCATCAATGGACAGATCATGGAAACAGAAATTAAACAGTGATGTCGACAGACTAAGAGAAGTCATGAGCCAAATGGACTTAACGGATATTTATAGAACATTCTATCCTAAAGCAAAAGGATATACCTTCTTCTCAGCTCCTCATGGTACTTTCTCCAAAATTGACCATATAATTGGTCAAAAATGGGTCTCAACAGGTACAGAAAGATAGAAATAATCCCATGCGTGCTATCGGACCACCACGGCCTAAAACTGGTCTTCAATAACAATAAGGGAAGAATGCCCACATATACGTGGAAATTGAACAATTCTCTACTCAATGATAACCTGGTCAAGGAAGAAATAAAGAAAGAAATTAAAAACTTTTTAGAATTTAATGAAAATGAAGATACAACATACCCAAACTTATGGGACACAATGAAAGCTGTGCTAAGAGGAAAACTCATAGCGCTGAGTGCCTGCAGAAAGAAACAGGAAAGAGTATATGTCAGCAGCTTGACAGCACACCTAAAAGCTCTAGAACAAAAAGAAGCAAATACACCCAGGAGGAGTAGAAGGCAGGAAATAATCAAACTCAGAGCTGAAATCAACCAAGTAGAAACAAAAAGGACCATAGAAAGAATCAACAGAACCAAAAGTTGGTTCTTTGAGAAAATCAACAAGATAGATAAACCCTTAGCCAGACTAACGAGAGGACACAGAGAGTGTGTCCAAATTAACAAAATCAGAAATGAAAAGGGAGACATAACTACAGATTCAGAGGAAATTCAAGAAATCATCAGATCTTACTATAAAAGCCTATATTCAACAAAACTTTAAAATCTGCAGGAAATGGACAATTTCCTAGACAGATACCAGGTATCGAAGTTAAATCAGGAACAGATAAACCAGTTAAACAACTCCATAACTCCTAAGGAAATAGAAGCAGTCATTAAAGGTCTCCCAACCAAAAAGAGCCCAGGTCCAGACGGGTTTAGTGCAGAATTCTATCAAACCTTCATAGAAGACCTCATACCAATATTATCCAAACTATTCCACAAAATTGAAACAGATGGAGCACTACCGAATTCCTTCTACGAAGCCACAATTACTCTTATACCTAAACCACACAAAGACACAACAAAGAAAGAGAACTTCAGACCAATTTCCCTTATGAATATCGACGCTAAAATACTCAATAAAATTCTGGCAAACCGAATTCAAGAGCACATCAAAACAATCATCCACCATGATCAAGTAGGCTTCATCCCAGGCATGCAGGGATGGTTTAATATACGGAAAACCATCAACGTCATCCATTATATAAACAAACTGAAAGAACAAAACCACATGATCATTTCATTAGATGCTGAGAAAGCATTTGACAAAATTCAACACCCCTTCATGATAAAAGTCCTGGAAAGAATAGGAATTCAAGGCGCATACCTAAACATAGTAAAAGCCATATACAGCCAACCAGTTGCTAACATTAAACTAAATGGAGAGAAACTTGAAGCAATCCCACTAAAATCAGGGACTAGACAAGGCTGCCCACTCTCTCCCTACTTATTCAATATAGTTCTTGAAGTTCTAGCCAGAGCAATCAGACAAGAAAAGGAGATCAAGGGGATACAGATCGGAAAAGAAGAGGTCAAAATATCACTATTTGCAGATGACATGATAGTATATTTAAGTGATCCCAAAAGTTCCACCAGAGAACTACTAAAGCTGATAAACAACTTCAGCAAAGTGGCTGGGTATAAAATTAACTCAAATAAATCAGTTGCCTTCCTCCATACAAAAGAGAAACAAGCCGAGAAAGAAATTAGGGAAACGACACCCTTCATAATAGACCCAAATAATATAAAGTACCTCGGTGTGACTTTAACCAAGCAAGTAAAAGATCTGTACAATAAGAACTTCAAGACACTGAAGAAAGAAATTGAAGAAGACCTCAGAAGATGGAAAGATCTCCCATGCTCATGGATTGGCAGGATTAATATAGTAAAAATGGCCATTTTACCAAAAGCAATCTACAGATTCAATGCAATCCCCATCAAAATACCAATCCAATTCTTCAAAGAGTTAGACAGAACAATTTGCAAATTCATCTGGAATAACAAAAAACCCAGGATAGCTAAAGCTATCCTCAACAATAAAAGGACTTCAGGGGGAATCACTATCCCTGAACTCAAGCAGTATTACAGAGCAATAGTGATAAAAACTGCATGGTATTGGTACAGAGACAGACAGATAGACCAATGGAATAGAATTGAAGACCCAGAAATGAACCCACACACATATGGTCACTTGATTTTTGACAAAGGAGCCAAAACCATCCAATGGAAAAAAGATAGCATTTTCAGCAAATGGTGCTGGTTCAACTGGAGGTCAACATGTAGAAGAATGCAGATCGATCCATGCTTATCACCCTGTACAAAGCTTAAGTCCAAGTGGATCAAGGACCTCCACATCAAACCAGACACACTCAAACTAATAGAAGAAAAACTAGGGAAGCATCTGGAACACATGGGCACTGGAAAAAATTTCCGGAACAAAACACCAATGGCTTATGCTCTAAGATCAAGAATCGACAAATGGGATCTCATAAATTGCAAAGCTTCTGTAAGGCAAAGGACACTGTGGTTAGGACAAAACGGCAACCAACAGATTGGGAAAAGATCTTTACCAATCCTACAACAGATAGAGGCCTTATATCCAAAATATACAAAGAACTCAAGAAGTTAGACCGCAGGGAAACAAATAACCCTATTAAAAAATGGGGTTCAGAGCTAAACAAAGAATTCACAGCTGAGGAATGCCGAATGGCTGAGAAACACCTAAAGAAATGTTCCACATCTTTAGTCATAAGGGAAATGCAAATCAAAACAACCCTGAGATTTCACCTCACACCAGTGAGAATGGCTAAGATCAAAAACTCAGGTGACAGCAGATGCTGGCGAGGATGTGGAGAAAGAGGAACACTCCTCCATTGTTGGTGGGATTGCAGACTGGTAAAACCATTCTGGAAATCAGTCTGGAGGTTCCTCAGAAAATTGGACATTGAACTGCCTGAGGATCCAGCTATACCTCTCTTGGGCATATACCCAAAAGATGCCTCAACATATAAAAGAGACACGTGCTCCACTATGTTCATCGCAGCCTTATTTATAATAGCCAGAAACTGGAAAGAACCCAGATGCCCTTCAACAGAGGAATGGATACAGAAAATGTGGTACATCTACACAATGGAATATTACTCAGCTATCAAAAACAACGAGTTTATGAAATTCGTAGGCAAATGGTTGGAACTGAAAAATATCATCCTGAGTGAGCTAACCCAATCACAGAAAGACATACATGGTATGCACTCATTGATAAGTGGCTATTAGCCCAAATGCTTGAATTACCCTAGATCCCTAGAACAAACGAAACTCAAGACGGATGATCAAAATGTGAATGCTTCACTCCTTCTTTAAATGAGGAAAAAGAATACCCTTGGCAGGGAAGGGAGAGGCAAAGATTAAAACAGAGACTGAAGGAACACCCATTCAGAGCCTGCCCCACATGTGGCCCATACATATACAGCCACCCAATTAGACAAGATGGATGAAGCAAAGAAGTGCAGACCGACAGGAGCCGGATGTAGATCGCTCCTGAGAGACACAGCCAGAATACAGCAAATACAGAGGCGAATGCCAGCAGCAAACCACTGAACTGAGAATAGGTCCCCTGTTGAAGGAATCAGAGAAAGAACTGGAAGAGCTTGAAGGGGCTCGAGACCCCAAAAGTACAACAATGCCAAGCAACCAGAGCTTCCAGGGACTAAGCCACTACCTAAAGACTATACATGGACTGACCCTGGACTCTGACCCCATAGGTAGCAATGAATATCCTAGTAAGAGCACCAGTGGAAGGGGAAGCCCTGGGTCCTGCTAAGACTGAACCCCCAGTGAACTAGTCTATGGGGGGAGGGCGGCAATGGGGGGAGGGTTGGGAGGGGAACACCCATAAGGAAGGGGAGGGGGGAGGGGGATGTTTGCCCGGCAACCGGGAAAGGTAATAACACTCGAAATGTATATAAGAAATACTCAAGTTAATAAAAAAAAAAAAAGAAGATCTCAAAAAATGGCATTTTTTTTTATTAAGGAAATTACCCAGGTTAGCCTGGGACTTGTGATTCTTCTGCCTTAGGATCCTATGTATGGGGATTCTCCATGCATTTCATCATGCATGCTTAACAAACAATTGACTAATGTGATTGGTTCTGTGATTACCAGTTCCTCGGGGATGTGATAATCAATTTTATCAACTTGACACACACTAGAACAACCAGGGAAGAAAGAGCCTCAATTAAGAAATTGCCTCTATCATATTAGCTTGTGGGCCTGCTTTGGGGGTATTAATGATCACTGTAGAAGGGCCCAGCCAACTGTGGTTAGTGCCACCCTTGGGCAGGGTGTCTTGGGTTGGTATACAGAATCAAACTGAGGAAGTCAGGGAGCCAGCCCATAAGCAGTGGCTCCATGGTATCTGCTTCAGCTCATGCCTCCAGGTTCCCCCTGCCTTGAGTATCTGCCTTGTCTTCCCTCAATCATGGTATGCCAAAAATAAACCAAATGAACCTCTGCCTGGGCTATACTGTTTTTGCTCAGTGCTTTATCATAGTAACAGAAAGCAAACTAGGACTATACTTTTCCTCACTTCCATGTCCTCATGATGGTTGTCTCAGCATGAAATATTTTATTCTCTAGCTTTCCTAATTTTCAATTCCTGTTTTACATGTTACTTCATGCATAAAGTATTCCTTTGCTCTTCAAGAGTATACTATGTAACCTTCCTGTTAGCTAGTAATAGAATTTATGCCAAATCTGAAGATAATTTTGTAATTCTATAACTACAGGTTACCTTGGATATCTTAGTCAACATTGTATTTATTTAGATCATACTAAACATACACTTATATAATGAATAAATAATTATTTTGGCTGCTGTTTCTAGATAAGTAAAGGAGGGTTTCAGCATTTTTTAAATTTTAAAATTGACTTGTTGATGTTACTTCCCTTTTGTATTACCCCATGCCCATTCACTAGGATATGTGTAAACGCATATAGTTACAAAACCTGCAAACCTTAAGACTACATTAAAAACAATTCTATTTAACTTTTACCATATCTTTTTCTATTTTAAATATCGGCAATCATGCTATCATTAATTTTGTATAGAATTTGTTTTTAAAACAATACTCTTAGGATGCGTGTTTTAGATATTGATTAAAATACTAGTTGTTATTGAATTTATCTTAGTATTTCTACTTTTTTGATTCAGTACATGGTTTCAGGACAAAACATAGCAGAGTTAAATATACTATTCCATGGAGGTCTTAGTTGAAACCTTACTGTTTACCTTCAGCTCATTTCTGTATGAGTTTGTAAGTTGAAGACTCTGCAGGACTTTTAAAGGAATGTAGAGGTAATAAAAATGGAATGCCAGACAGGTCCCCCAAAACCTAAGGTGTCATTTATGAATCACCTATTACAGGTCTCTAGTTTATATTTCAGTGTAAAACATTTTGATTATCTCAGGTGTGAAGTATGCTAAACTAAATAGGTGCAGTCCTATCAATATTTTAAAATAATTCAAGTTTATTTATTTCTCTTCAGCTTTCTCTCCAGTTTGGTGATCATTGGAGTGACATCTCCAAATGGACCAGATTAGAATAAAACACAAACATATGATGGATCAATTAGGTCATTGTTGGTCACCACAGGTTGTAGGTCAGCAGTAGTGGAGTGCCAGGAGTAGTGGCAAAAGACTGGGACAGAAACAGAATGGTCACTGTAAGTTTGATACCACTCTGGTCCACATAACAAGTTCCAGACTGACCATGGTTATATAGTGACATCCTAACACACACACACACACGCACACACACACACACACACACACACACACACACACACACACACACACACCCCAGGGAGAGGGAAAGGGAGATGCACACACACAACGGGGGGGGGGGGGGTACACACACAGATGAACACCTCCCCCCACTGCACAGAGAGTGGGGGAGGGAGAGAGAGACTGAGAAAGAAATGGGGAGAAAGAAAAAGATTTTTGTATCTCAATGTGATATATTAGACAGTTGATAAGTGACTGGTTTAAATGTTCTTGACATGTGTGTGATTGAAGTGAGCATAGCCAGATGATAGTAACAATTAGATATTGTTATGAGCTGCACTTTTCCACTGTAGCAGAGTAAACTGTACCACACTATTCATGTAAGTGGGGTTTCTCTATCTTAGATTTTAAGGCACTGAGATTATGATAAAAAAGAACTCCAGATAGTTTCTCTGGGTCTAATGCTTTAAAATTAATACTCAGATTGTAATCATTGGCTTCTGAGATTGGGTGTAACTACAGGAAGATAGACATGTGTCTGGACCACAAGGGTATTGACAGGAAACACTTCTGAATGCCATTCCACATTTGATGATCTCAGCAGGCTCAGTTAGGAAATGTGCTACTGTTTCAATTCTCCTGCTCTTACTACAAGAGAGTTTGAAAGGGCAGCTGTGCTTCCTTTTGTTATGCCAGATTGTTGACAGGCTACCTGAAAGTACCACTGAGAACTACTTGATTGCCATGTGTTAAAGCAGCCTTTACTTAAATAAACAAACAAACAAACTCAAGAGTCCAGTCCAAGAAATTAGTAGATACAAGATTTTGAAAATGAATGTGAATTAAATTATTTATAATACAACTACTTATTTTTTTTGTTTTCTTTTTTCTTTTTTTTCCATCTTTATTAAATTGGGTATTTCTTATTTAAATTTCAGTTGTCTTTCTCTTTCCCAGTTTCCAGGCCAACATCCCCCTAACCCCTTCCCCTCCCCTGCTATATGGGTGTTCCCCTCCCAATCCTCCCCCCATTACCGCCCTCCCCCCAATAATCCTGTTCACTGGGGGTCCAGCCTTGGCAGAACCACGGGCTTCCCCTTCCATTGGTGCTCTTACTAGGCTATTCATTGCTACCTATGCAATTGGAGCCCAGGGTCAGTCCATGTATAGTCTTTGGGTAGTGCCTTAGTCCCTGGAAGCTCTGGTTGGTTGGCATTGTTGTTCATAAGGGGTCTCGAGCCCCTTCAAGCAATTCCAGTCCTTTCTCTGATTCCTTCAACGGGGGTCCCGTTCTCAGTTCAGTGGTTTGCTGCTGGCATTCACCTATGTATTTGCTGTATTCTGGCTGTGTCTCTCAGGAGAGATCTACATCCAGTTCCTGTCGGCCTGCAATTCTTTGCTTCATCCATCTTATCTAATTGGGTGGCTGTATATGTATGGGCCACATGTGGGGCAGGCTCTGAATGGGTGTTCCTTCTTTGCCTCCTATTCTAAACTTTGCCTCCCTATTCCCTGCCAAGGGTATTCTTGTTCCCCTTTTAAAGAAGGAGTGAAGCATTTGCATTTTGGTCATCCTTGAGTTTCATGTGTTCTGTGCATTTAGGCTAATTCGAGCATTTGGGCTAATAGTCACTTATCAATGAGTGCATACCATGTGTGTTTTTCTGTGATTGGGTTACCTCACTCAGGATGATATTTTCCAGTTCCATCCATTTGCCTATGAATTTCATGAAGTCATTGTTTTTGATAGCTGAGTAGTATTCCATTGTGTAGATGTACCACATTTTCTGTATCCATTCTTCTGTTGAAGGGCATCTGGGTTCTTTCCAGCTTCTGGCTATTATAAATAAGGCTGCGATGAACATAGTGGAGCATGTGTCTTTGTTATATGTTGGGGCATCTTTTGGGTATATGCCCAAGAGAGGTATAGCTGGATCCTCAGGTAGTGCAATGTTCAATTTTCTGAGGAACCTCCAGACTGATTTCCAGAATGGTTGTACCAGTTTGCAATCCCACCAACAATGGAGGAGTGTTCCTCTTTCTCCACATCCTCGCCAGCATCTGCTGTCACCTGAGTTTTTGATTTTAGCCATTCTGACTGGTGTGAGGTGGAATCTCAGGGTTATTTTGCTTTGCATTTCCCTTATGGTTAAAGATGTTGGACATTTCTTTAGGTGCTTCTCAGCCATTCGGCATTCCTCAGCTGTGAATTCTTTGTTTAGCCCTGAACCCCATTTTTAATAGGGTTATTTGTCTCCCTGCATTTTATCTTTGTGAGTTCTTTGTATATTTTGGATATAAGCCCTCTATCAGTTGTAAGATTGGTAAAGATCTCTTGGTTTCTGTTTTGTCTTAACGACAGTGTCCTTTGCCTTACAGAAGCTTTGTAGTTTTATGAGATCCCATTTGTTGATTCTTGATCTTAGAACATAAGCCATTGGTATTTTGTTCAGGAAATTTTCTCCAGTGCCCATGTGTTTGAGATTCTTCCCCACTTTTTCTTATATTAGTTTGAGTGTATCTGGTTTGATGTGGAGGTCCTTGATCCACTTGGACTTAAGCTTTGTACAGGGTGATAAGCATGGATCGATCTGCATTCTTCTACATGCTGACCTCCAGTTGAACCAGCACCATTTGCTGAAAATGCTATCTTTTTTCCTTTGGATGGTTTTGCCCCTTTGTAAAAAAATCAAGTGACCATAGGTGTGTGGGTTCATTTCTGGGTCTCCAATTCTATTCCACTGGTCTATCTGCCTGTCTCTGTACCAATACCATGCGGTTTTTATTCTTTTTTTCTATAACCATTTGGTATAAATTTTAAACAAAACCACCTATTAAAATTATTTTTTTAGATTTAAGTCTCATTCTTCTTAGAGGAATAGTGAGTGGCTTAGTCAGTTTTTTAGGACCTGCTTCATGTTTCATGTATAGCTTATCATCCTATGGCTGACTAGACAACTCTTAGGTTCTGTAATCCTGTCTTTGAGGATTCCACCTATATGAACTACTCATCTCCATAGAGCCGACCTCTCATGTCACCATACTGTGGATGCTAATGTAGGGGTTTTGGAACGACACAAACATTTAATCCAGAGTAAATCAGTTTTCTGTTTTTTTTTTCAAATGGGAAAGTTATGTTTTTTGCCCCTCTAGGAAGTGCTGATTAAATTAATTCTTCAATTGCAGCAGCCTCCTTTATCCTAACTTGAATTTCACTCATTGCTTAGTAGAAAATAGTCTTGAACTACAGCAACAACAGCTGCTCCTGCTGCTACTACTACTACTACTATTACTACAACTACTATTACTACTGCTGCTGCTACTACTACTATTACTACTACTCCTGCTGCTGCTACTGCTGCTACTACTTCCTCCTCTCCTCCTCTTCTTCCTCCCTCTTCTTCCTCTTCCTCCTTCCTCCTCCTCCTCTCTGGCTTTCTTGCTTTCTGTTTACAATTTTGTTCATTGAAACAATAACTAAGGCTTTAGGCATAGTTATAGGAATGCTACAGAAATGTATACTTTAGCATGATATTTGACTGTAATCACCAGGGTAGACTTTTCATGAAGAATCTAGGTTTCAGAGAATGTTCATAATTTACTCCAGATCATACAGTGACAGCAAAACTAAGATTGAAATCAGATTTACTCAAAGTCTACTCTTAGAGCTGCCACATGCCTTAATGTTGACTCAGAGCCTGGAGTTATTTGACTTGGTAGATCATGTTCCTAGCATGCCCAAGGCCCTTGATTCAACCTCCTGCACTGAATAAACTAGAAATTCAAGGTCATCCTCAATCACACTGTGTGTTTGAGGCCAACTTGAACTCTATGGGACTCACCCTTAAAAAGAAATGTCCCAAAAAAAAAAAAAAAAAAAAAAAAAAAAAGAAATGTCCCTGGGAGGAAGAGAGGATGAAGGCTTCTCAGGGAGAGGGATCGTTTGTGTGTGGGGGGGCGGGGGGGTAGCTGGGAGAGTAGAGGGAGGAAAACTGTAGGCAGGATGTATTTTATGAAGAAGAATTTAAAAATATAAAAATTTATGGAATGTAGTACACTGGATAAACACTCGCTTAGCTTGCATAAAGCCCATATTTAATCCTCAGGACTGAGCATGTTAGTACCAGGGCCTGCATTCCTCTCTGAGGGATCTTCATAGGCTGTCTTCATAGGCTACTTTATCTAGGTTAAAGAAACCTAAGGGTAACTGCTATGAAGTGTGGTCAACAAATCAGACATGTTAGACAAGGTTGTGTTATTTTGTAGTTTGTGTTCTTAATGGCCAATGATGTGATCCAAATGAAATTCATCACCCACTCATGTTTTGTTTCCATACTTTACAAATTTGAATTGAACCAAAATAGTCTCTGAATACTTTTGTGGGTCCTACACACATACTAGAAAGTCGTATTTTCAAGCAGCACCTTTAGTGGACACCAGGGACCTGGCTGCAGACATCAAAGGCTCCCCAGTGGTCACTATGAGAGAGAAGTTGGACTTCTTCATCTCCTCCTTCTATTTCCCGTGTGATGAAAGTAAAGATCTGCCACGCTGTACTCAGCTTCAGTCTGGGTTGTGAATGCAAGCCTTGGTCTTCCTTCATGCATGTGTTTATTTCTCCTCTTTTTTTCTCTTCTTCCCCTTCTTCATTTTATTTTTTATTAAAAATAATTCACGCAATATATTCTGATCATTAAGTTAAGGGTTTTAATCCCTCTGTTATCTCCCAGGCCCTCTACACCTATTCACTGTTCCAGCTCAGTGCTTTTTTCCCCCTCTCTCTTAAATAGGCAAATAAAACACACACACACACACACACACATACACACACACACACACACACACACACAAAAAAAAAAACAAGGATACAACACAATGAACAAACAGTAACAGAAAAGGAGGATTTAAAATAGAGTATGAGAGACAGATACACACACACACACACACACACACACCCCTCATACAAACTGAATAACAGAAACTCTACTATACAAGCAAAAAATCAGTCAGGTAAAAACAAAACAACAGAAAACAAAAACCTAAAATCTAAAGCCCAAACAAAACAAGATGGGACAAAAAAAAAGATCTTCAAACATACCTTTGTGTCTATTTTGTTGACCATGAACTGCTTGGCATAAGGCTTGCCCTCAAGTGTTATATAATACCCATTAACATTCACTTGAAGAAAGTAATTTTTCTTTTGTGAATTGTTATTAATGGAAGTTAAGTTCTTGGTTGGGGATGGGATTTCCTGTGTATTTCCCCAACTTAGTTCTGGAGCCCTGTTTAGTTTGGATTTGTGTGGGTCCTATAAGTCCTGCTATAGTCTGACTTCATATGTGTATCAGCCCTGCTATGTTTGGAAGACACTGTTACCTTGGTGTCCTTCATCTCTTTGACTGTTACAATCTTTCTGCCTCCTCTTCCATATAGGTTCCCAAACCTAGAGGGGATGGTTTTGACGAAGACATCTCATTTAGGACTGCATGTTCCTGCACATTGTCCCGTTATGGGTCTTTGTTAGTTGCGATTGTTGTAAGAGAGAGCATCACTGATGATGACTGAGTGAGATACTTATCGATAGGTATAGCACAATGTTGCTAGAAGTCATTTCATTGCTACATCCCTTTAACAGAACAATCGTTTGTGGAGTTCCTCTAGCTCTCCAGGCTATCTAAATTCTAGTTTCTTGGCCACGCAAACAGTACTAGATGTGAGTTTCATCTCATAGAGAGGGATTTAAATCAGATCAGATGTAGTTGATTACTTCCACAATTTTTGTGCAACTGTGTATCTTGCAGGCAGGTCACCTGGTAGAGCAGGGTTTGCACTTGGGTGGTGGTTACCTTTTCACTCAGGTAGCTTGAAAGAACCTTCTCGTACCATGAACATGAGTCCACAGGAGTGAAGGCTCTAGGTAGGACCAGACATGTACAGTGAGAATGTAGGTATTGTCTTCAGCAATAGGGCCTTACCATTCGTTTACAGAGAGCAACCAATAGCTTTGGTGACAGCCTGGCTTAGTTGTGGCTTCCATGGGGCCCCTTTGATCAATAACTTAATATAACCTATTTCTCGAAATCGAAGTTGGTGGTGAAATGTGTTTAGTTGGGACTTCATTTTCCTTGTTATTCGGGAATTTAATGTATATTTCTTTCATATGTGTATTTTAAGAAGCTTCTTCTGTAGTTGGTTTCTGAATGATCTCTTAAATTGCTTCTAGTGTTACCTGTCCCTTTTTATATTCTTGTCCTTAACCCCATCTTCCCTCTCCCTTTCTTTTTAATTCTCCCTGTACTAGTCTTTTTGCTGTTTCTCTCAAATTATAAAATCTAATTCCTCTTGCTTAGGAGATTTTCCCCTCCCCATTAATTCTTTGCCTAACCTCTATTATTTTTCAGATAGTAGCATGCCTATCCAAGTGTTAAAAACTGGCATCTATCCATATGTAAGACAATACTTGTCATATTTGTCTTTTTTTGGGTCTTGGTTACCTCACTCAGAATGATTTGTTTTTCACCATTTACATGAAAATTTTGGTGATTTCTTTTTTGTTTTATTTAGTTATGGTTTGTTTTTTGTTTTTTGTTTTATTTTTATGAAAATATTACATAGTATAAATGTACCACATTTCATTATCCGTTCATCTGTGGATGGACATTTATCTAGTTTATTTTCAATGTCTGACTCATGTAGAGTATCAGTGAATATACTTGAGCAAGACTCTCTGTAGTAAGATTCAGAGTTCTTTGGATATAAGCCTGAGTGGTATAGCTGGGTATTAAGGTAGATCTCTTCCCAGCTTCCTGAGGATCTCGACATTGGTTTCCATAGCGGCCACACCAGTTTGTCCTCTCATCAGCAACAGATGAGTGTCCCCGTACTCCAGATCCCCACTAGTACAAGCTGTCCCTTCTTTTATTGATCTTGGCCATTCTGACAGGTGTGGGATGAAACCTTAAAGTGGTTTTGAATTGCCTGTTCCTGATGGCTAAGGACGGTGAACATTTCCTAAGTGCTTTTTAGTCGTTTGTGATGTATCTTTTGAGAACTGTTTAGTTCTATGCCTCTTTTTTAAATTGGGTTTGCTTTGTTTTCTTGATGTTCAGGTTACTTTAGTTGTTTTTATATTTTAGATATTAACTATTTAATGTGTAATTGGTAAAGATATTTTTCCATGTTGTAGATGCTTCTTTGTCTGGATGATAATGTCCTTTGCTTTTCAGTTCCGTGAGGTCTAATTTATGACTTTTTGGCCTGAGTTCCTGAGCTATCTTGTGCTGAAAATCTTTTCCTATGCCAATGACTTCAAGACCGTTGCTCACTTTCTGTTCTTTGGATCCATTTGGAATTGTTTTGTGCATGATGATAAACATGGATCTATTTGCATCTTCTACATGCAGACATCTAGTTAGACTAGCACATTTGTTGAAGATGGTGTCTTTTTTCAAGTATGCATTTCTAAGTTCTTTTTAATATCAGAAATCAGTCTATAAGTATGAAGACTTATTTCTGTGTCTTCATTTAAACTCCTTATCAAAGAGTTTGTTTTTAGCCAATGCCATGCTGTTTTTAAACTATAGCTTTATAGTATGACTCAGATCATGATATGGATAACTTCCAACATTCCTTTATGATTCTGAATAATTATTTTAGCCATCGTGTGTGTGTGTGTGTGTGTGCTGTGTGCGTGTGTTCATGTGTTTCTATAAGAAGCTGAAAATTGTCCTGTTGATTTCTGTGAACAATAATGTTGGAATGTTGATGGACATTGCATTAAATCTCTAGATTGCTTTTCATAGGATGGCCTTTTTTTACTATATTAATCCTACTGACCCAAGAGAATGGAATATCTTTCTATGTTCTGATATCAGTTTCTTTTTTTTTTTTTTTCTTTTCTTTTTTCCGGAGCTGGGGACCGAACCCAGGGCCTTGCGCTTGCTAGGCAAGCGCTCTACCACTGAGCTAAATCCCCAACCCCTATCAGTTTCTTAAAACATTGTTTTGCTAAGCCTGGAGCTGACCCTGGAACACAGCTCTCTGTACCCAGATCCTGTGGGTAGAGAGCTGGATTCTCAGAAGTGTGGACAGTCCTGAGAGCACAGGTGAGACCACCACTTCTGCTCACATTCCTGGACCAAGAGCAACCTGCCTGGAACCATCTGGACACAGGAACAGAGGGGCGGTCTGGGACAGCATCCTTCAGGTTTCCACTGGCGCCCAGAGCTGACCCTGGGACTCAGCTCTCTGTACCCAGATCCTGGTGGGAGAAAGTCCGTCTCCAGGAATACTGACACACAGGCTTACAGGAGGGTCAAGCCATTGTCAGAGACAGTAAGACAAGCTAACACCAAAGACAAGCAGATGGCAAGAGGCAAGGGCAAGAACTTAATCAAAAGAAACCAAGGCCACTTGGCATCATCAGAACTCAGTTCCCACACCACAGCAAGCCCTGGATACCCCAACACACTGGAAAAGCAAGATTTTGATTGAAAAATCACAACTTATGATGATGTTAGAGGACTTTAAGGACATAAATAGGTCACTTAAAGAAATAAAGGACAACACACGTGAACTGGTAGAAGGCCGTAAAGAGGAAACACAAAAATCCCTTAAAGAATTATAGGTAAACATAACCAAACAGGTGAAGGAATTGAACAAAACCATCCAGAATCTAAAAGTGGAAAGAGAAACAATAAAGAAATCACAAAGGGAGACAACCCTGGAGATAGAAAACCTAGAAAAGACATCAGGAGTCATAGACGCAAGCATTATGAACAGAGTACAAGAGATTTAAGAAAGAATCTCAGGGCCGAAGATACCATAGAAAACATTGACACAACTGTCATTGAAAATGCAAAACTCCAAAAGCTCCTAACTCAATACATCCAGGAAATCCAGGACACAATGAAGAGACCAAACCTAAGGATAATAGGTATAAATGAGAGTGAAGACTCCCAACTTAAGGGGCCAGTAAATATCTTCAAAAAATCATAAAAGCAAACTCAGTCAGCCTGAAAAGAGATGCATGTAACACACAAGACGCCTACAGAACGCCAGGTAGATTGGATCAGAAAAGAAATTCTTCCCGTCACTTAATAGTCAAAATACCAAATGCACAAAACAAAGAAAAGAACATTAAAAACATAAGAGATAAAAAGGTAGTCCTATCAGAATTGCACCAGAATTCCCACCAGAGACTATTATGTGACCTTCTCTTCTCTCAACTGCTGATATCTTGTATTCATTTACTTTTTACCAGTGAATCATCTTTACATTTCTGGGGTAAACCTCATTTGATTGTGATGCATTCTTTTGATATGTTGCTAGATTCAATTTGCTGATTTATTTTTGTGCTCTTAATTTAGCTTAGTTATCAGAATAATGCTTACTTCACACAATAAGTTGAAATATATTCATTTTTTGAAATATTATTTAGAGTTAATATAGAATTGCATAGGTATGATTCTTTTTATAGATAGGGGATTCTTTTTATTCTTTTAATGATTACTGTTTTAAAAACATTTATTCAGATGATCTATTTTCTATTGTGCTTGCGTGGGCAGTTTTGGGGATCAGAAACTGGCTTATTTCATTTACATTACAGAGGACTTCTCATAATCTTTCTTGTATGTCTTTTTACTGTGTTCTCATGTCTTGATTTCTTTCTAAAAATTGCTAGAGGTCTTGGGGATTCATTGATTTTTCCCCCTATTATTTTTTAATAGATTTCTGCTTTTATTATTTTTTATTTATCTTATATTTTTCTTCTTGCTTCTTAAGATAGGAACTTAGTTTATTGACTTCACCTTATTATTTTCTAAAGTTGCATTTGATAATGTCTTCCTAGGCACATATTTAGCCCTGTCTCCCATGCTAGCATAAGTTTGGCTACATTCCATATTTTCTCATTGTTCTTGCGTGTCATTCCATCCAGCATAGTTTTTGGTTTCCTTTGTGATTTCCTTTTTTATTATATGAATTACTTACAGGTGGGATATTATTTCTAATGTCTGTTCATGCTATGTCTTCATTACCGAACTCTAGTTTTCCTCCTTTATGATAAACCAGCTGTGAGACTTTAGTTTTTGCACATGTCCATGGGTTCCTTTATGAGTCAGGGTGTGGTCAGTCCTAGTGATCATGCCATGTTCTTTATGCACTAGTTGTGATATGTGATGCATAAGTGCTAGATCAAGTCATATTTTCGTGCTATTTTCTATTGTTTAATCTCTTGACTGTGTAGTTCTCAGTATTTACTAATGGATGTGTTGAATTCTCTACTTGTCCCTTATACCTCTTTTTTCTTGAGTTTTGGGTTTTGATTGTTGAATGTTTGAGCATTTCAGCTTTTTGAGAGAGAGAGAGAGAGAGAGAGAGAGAGAGAGAGAGAGAGAGAGAGAGAGAGAGAGAGAGTGTATTCGCCTTGTATAAATGTATGATTGCATCTTTTTGGTGATTTGACTTTTCATCTCTCATTTTAGTAATTTCATTGATTCAAAACTGTGTATTTTCCAACATTACTGTTACTACTTTCAATGTTTTTTGTCAGTGCATTCATGGCATGCCATTGTTTATCTTTTATCATGCCTTTTAAATTATATATTGCTTCCCATGGATTTCTTGTATATAGATGTGTATATTATTTTTAAGCCAGTATAATAATCACTCTCATTTACTTAATGTAGGTATACAATTTAATGTAATAATTGATATATTGGGCTTTGTAGTCATTTGAATAGGTATGGCCCTCATAGATTCATGTATTTGAACGCTAGGCTATAGGGACTGCCATCATCAGGAGGTGTGGCCTTGTTAAAGGAAGTGTATCACTGTGGAGGCAGAACCTTGAGGTCTAAAGTGCTCAATCTATACCCAGTGGCAAACACATCCTCTTTTGGCTGCTTTTGGATCAAGATATAGAACTCTCAGTTCCTCCAGCACCATGTCTGCCAGCATACTGCCATGCTTCCCACCATGATGATAAAATCTGTTAATTCTATTTTTATTTCTGCTTTCCATTTGTTGGACTTTATGGTCTGTTTGAATAGCTCATAATGATTCATTTTCATTTCTCTATTGTGTTTTTATTTTACTTGCCCTTTTTAAAACTTTATTTTTGAGACAGGGTCTTAGGTAGCCTCTAGACCCTTAAGGTATTATCCAAGGCTAGCCTTGGATTTCTGATCCACCTGCTCCTACACCTAAAGTGCTAGCATTATAGGTGTTTGGCTCCATACCTCTCTTGTATTTTAAAATATATCTGCTTTCATATTTATATAATCTGTCCAACTATCTATCTATATCCATGTGTGTCGAATACCCAAAACCTCTAATTCAGTCATGCACTTCTTAATGACATATATTCTAAAAAGTGAGCCATTAACAAGCTTAGATGATATAGGTCACTTATAGCCTCCTGACATAATTAGAAGTGGTAAAATGAGATATATATGACTGTTAGTGTTAAAGCTTATCAAACCCTTTATAGTATATAAAGTAGATATATTATACCTTAAATTAGCAATTAAAAATGTAATGTGACAAATGCATAGATAGGTAACACAATTTATTATCATTATCGAGTATAACAACATTATATAAAACTTTATATCCTGTACTTTATGTGACTGACAGTGAAGTGTATTTGCTCATATCAGTATGAGCACATTAATGTATGTGTCTTTACAGTGGCAATGATGTCACTAAGCACCTAGAACTTTTTGGTTCCATTGTAAGTTTTATGGAGCTGCTGTCCTGTGTGCATTCCTGTCATGCTGGAAGCATTATGGAATATATGAAGTATGTTGCATGTTTGTCTCTTTGTAGTCTACTTAGCACATAGGTTCTAACATCTCTTTAGTTGGAAAGTGAGATTTGTTACCAAAACCTAACACTTTCATCCTCTACTCTGTGTTATAGGTTTTGTTTGTTTGCTTGGGTTTTTGTTTTTGTTTTTATTTTTGTTTTTTTTGTTTTTGTTTTTGTTTTTAGTTGCAGTGAACTTTATTGATGGTATTCAAGAGAGTAGGGAGGGCTCCCTAGGCTCCTCTTGGGAGTCTGGGATGGAAATGCTGTGTTGGGGGCTGAGTTGGGATGGGGACTCCTCAGCAACTGAGGGCCTCTCTCTTGCTCTCCTTGCTGGGCTGGGGTAGGTGGTCCACGGTTTCTTACTCCTTGGAGGCCATGTAGGACATGAGCTCTACCTCCCTGTTGCAGTAGCCGTATTCATTGTGATACCAGGAAATGAGCTTTACAGTGTTGTCATTGAGAGCAATTGCCAGCCCCAGCATCAAATGTGGAAGAGTGGGGAGTTGCTGTTGAAGTCATAGGAGACAACCTGGTCCTCAGTGTAGCCCAGGATGGCCTTTAGTGGGCCCTCAGATGCCTCCTTTACCACCTTCTTGATGTCATCCTACTTGGCAGGTTTCTCCAGGCAGCATGTCAGATCCATAACAGATACATTTGGGGTAGGAACACAGAAGGCTATGCCAGTGAGCTTCCTGTTCAGCTCTGGGATTACCTTGCCTACAGCCTTGGCAGCACCAGTGGAAGCAGAAACAATGTTTTGGGCTGCCCCACATCACACCACAGCTTTCCAGAGGGGCTATCCACAGTCTTCTGAGTGGCAGTGATGGCATGAACTGTGGTCATGAGCCCTTCCACGATGCCAAAGTTGTCATAGATGACCTTGGCCATGGGGCTAAGCAGTTAGTGGTGCAGGATGCATTCAGTGAGTTGTCATATTTCTTTCTCGTGGTTCATACCAATCACAAACATGGGGGCATCAGCCAAAGGGGCAGAGATGAATATCTTTTTGGCCCCACCCTTCAAGTGAGTCCCAGCCTTCTCCATGGTCGTGAAGATGCCAGTAGACTCCACGACATACTCAGCACCAGTGTCACCCATTTGATGTTAGCGGGATCTCGCTCCTGGAAGATGGTGATGGGCTTCCCGTTGATGACAAGCTTCCCATTCTCAGCCTTGACAATGCCATTGAATTTGCCATGGATAGAGTCATATTGGACCATGTAGACCATGTATGTAGTTGAGGTCAATTAAGGGGTCATTGATGGAAACAATCTCCACTTTGTCAGATGCGGAGCAGAAGGCAGCCCTGGTAACCAGGTGCTCAATCTGGCCAAATCCGTTTACACTGATCTTCACCATCTTCTCTATGGGACAAGGCTGGCACTGCATGAGAAGATGTGGCTGTCTCTGGACCAGGGAGGAACAGAGAGCCGTTTGTTTGTTTTTTGGTAGTCCTCCCTCCCTCACTCCTTCCCTCCCTCTCTGCCTCCCTCCCTCCCCCCGCCTCTGTTTTTGCTGCTTCTTAAGTGAAACTATCCTGTCCACAAACTTCCAGAAATTCTCCTGTTTCCATCAACTAATTTGAGGCAGTAACATAGTATGCACTGCTAGGTTTGCCTTTTTAAATGATCTCTGGGTGTTGGAACATGTCCCCAGGCTTGGTCTGCAAGTTCTTCACTACTGGGTCATCTACACATCTTTAGTATTAGAAAGTTGTCTATATGGGATTAATTATAAGTTGACAGATTTTTAAATTTCAGCACTTTCAAAATAATTTTTTATTGACATAATTACTTGAGAACATGTCATCATATAGCTACTTCAAAAGTAATTTGCAATACTATCTCATTTTAATAGCTTTAGTATATTTACCACGTTTTGTTTAATTTTACTGTAATTGTGTATCTGTATCTTGCTTTAGCTTTCAGGTTATTTATTTTCTGTGAAGCTCCTTTATTGTGTGATCAGCAAATTACTATATTGTCAAGTTTTTCCTTTACTACGTTTTATATTTCCTAATGATTTATATTTTCCTTCTTATATATTTTTGATTTACACTGTCTTTTATGGTCTTTTTATAATTGCTTGTTTTCTAATAACTCTAAATTTCAATGTAATCCTTTTTACCCAAATTAGTTATTTTTATAGTCTGTAACTTTATTTAAGTTTATTATTTCTAATGTCTTTGAGTGTACTTTAGCATAATTTTAATCTAGTATCAGCAGTTGAAGTCCTGTTTTCTTTCTTTTTTTTTTTAACCCCATCAACATTTTTCCAATTCTGAAAATCTCAAGCTAAAATACTCCAAGTTGTGAAACTTTTTGAGTGCTTACATTGGTACCAAAGTATAAAGTTCCATACTTAACATCTTGAGACTAGTTGTTGTCAAATGCAAGTACACTAATTATTTTATATAAAAATATGTTCTTATAAATATGAAAATATTCTAAATTAAAAATCGAAAATACTAGTGTTCTCTGGCATTTTTGATAAGAAATTGTCAACCTCTAGCATGTCTTCCTGAGAAATGGTTGACCCATTACTAGAAAGGAATTCTTATCCTATTCACATATACCAGAGCACTAGGAGAACAGATTTTTTATTTTTTCTTTCTATTTTGCAATGTAAATTAGGACACACTATAAAAGTCTTATGCTATTCCTCATAAAACCCCTTTCTTTTGCTATTATGTGTTTGAGAGATGATGCCTCACTTTGTGTATATGTGCCTCATTGTCATTCTGTCCTTGAACTCATCATTCGTCTACATGAGTCCAGAACTTTAAGTGTTATAGCTGAACAGGAACCGTCACAGCATCTCTCCATACAGCAAACCTTGCACTGAGGAGGAGACAGGCTTTATATAAGGTTTCTTGGGGTGGGGTAGTTTTCTGGGGTGATCTGGGATTGGAGGGATTTTATGGCTTGATCTTGGAACAAACTCAGGGATTGATGGGATTTTGTGGCCTGATCTTGGATTTTTTTCTTCGTAGGGTAGTACTTGACTGCTCTTCTGCGTTGAGGGACTGGGAACTCCATTATAGACCTTAGAGAAGTAGGTTGAGGGTTGGGTGGGACTAGCTACTCATACCTGAGAGGCTTACAAGAACTGTACTTGGAATTTCAAATACCTAAAAACAGTTGGCTGTTAAGTGTATCTACAGTTTCAAATGGGAAAATTTTAAAAATTTCATAAGAGTTACACTTCTAATAATGTCTAAGTAGTTCCTATTAGGTTAATCAGTCTACAGTCGTGACCTGTCTGCAAGATATGCTGACTTAATTGTTGCACAAAAATTGTAAAGTAACCAACCATTCTGCTTGGAGATGGAACCCATGTCTGATACTACACTGATTGCCAAGAACCTAAAACTAGATCCCCCATGGGTTGGGGAAAACAAAACACCTAATACAGAGAGCCACAACTGAATGGCATGCAAAAAGTGAGAGATTTTAGAACAGTCAGTCCTAAATGGCATGTCTCTATCAAACCAAATCCTAAGACACGAAGGAAACCGTGAGACTGACACATGTGGTGAACTCACAGTGGGGGACTGCAGCAGTATGCATGGGGCCTGAATGGTTCAAACTACACGGAATCTCATTGCTGAAAGAGGAAGTGGACACTGCTCTCAAGAAGGTATCTGCAATTGACATCTGCTTGCAAAAGAAAAAATTGTTTTCTACAAGTGAGTGTCACTGGGTAGCCAAAGTTCACTTAAGGCCCAGCTATAGATAACCAACACAAAATGAGCTTGATGGCACTCTTCTCTCTTGGATTGCTTTATTTGGGCAGTTTGCTACTTACTTGACTTTTGCTTGTATTTATAGTTTCTGATACATACATATATATATATATGTATATATATGTGTATATATATATGAATACATATGAGTATATACATATATATACATAAATACAAATGATCATATAGAGAGATAATTCATACACATACATACAGAATTAAGAGAGAGAGCAAAATTCAGTAAGAACAATTGCAGGCTTAAAATTGCACTAGAGGAAATATTGTCATAAAAAGGTCATGCTGAGATTAGCCGGAGACTAATATGAATGGGGAGTACAAAATAATCAAAATGGCTCGAACAGAAAGGGGAATCACCATCTGAAATGGGGTCAGAGAATCAGATAGGGGCTTACCTCTGCAGGGACTTGTAAACCAGGTTACGGGTTTTGTTCTCTATCTTGAGAGTAACAGGGTACCTTTGAAGTGTTTTCATCTGATGGGTGACATGATCAGATTAGTGTTCTGAAAAGATCGCTCCAGCTGCACCGTGGAGTACATATCACAGAGAGATAAGGGTGCTTGAAGAGAAGCCAGATAAGTAGCACGGCAATCTGGGAGGGATGTAATGGTAACTTGGGCTAGGGACTTAGCATTGGATATGGGGATATGCGCTAGAACATTAATGGCAGTCAGTCCAAGATATTAAGGATAATTGTTAGATTTCTGGTCTGTATCACCAGAATGTTTGCATTACTTTTTTCCTGGGCTAGATTTACTTTGGAAGAAGGCATGTCATAAGGAGAAAGAGCATGCTTTTATCTTTGACATGCTAAATTTCTAGGATGTTTAGAACACTCAAGGGAGAATGCAATAGGCAGGAAGACATATATAAGATTGAGAAGAGTTCTGGTTTGGAGTCCTAGATTTTCAAGTGCTTTTTAGTTTTTAACTTTTTAGGTATTTTACTCAGAAATAGACAGTTGTAGAGACTTGCAGAAGGGGAGGCTCTAGTGACCAATGTTCCCCATATGGCACAATTAAATAGCAGTGACTGTGGGATCTGATCCATGGGCTACAGCAAAGGAAGTGCATTGTCTATGGATTACTTTCAGTGCTGTTACAAGTCTGGCACTATTGTACGTACTGGAGATTGCAAAGAAGAATAAGACACGGTCTTTGATCATAAGAGGCATCCTCTAGTTAGGGTCAGATACACAAGTAATGAAACAATATAGTGTAAGTACTGTGACGGAGATGTCTATTATATTAGGGATGTGTGTTAAAAGCACAGGCAGCTATCCCCAAATCAAACAATCAGGGAAGGTTTTCTTGAAGTTTGGAGCTATCAGTCTCTCTGGAAGAATATAGAAAGACTAGGAAGGAAAAGGAACTAGGAAATGGAAACACAGAAAAACAAAATTAAGGCAAGAGGAATCAAGGAGTGTTCTGAAAACATGGATAAGAGGGCTTTTCACTTGGTGAGTGCAGGAGCTAAGACAGGAGCTCAACATCACATATAGATCCTTCTCCTATACTTTAGGTGTCATTACCAATTTATTATTAAATACTAAAAAGCCAGAAGATCCCTCTGGGAATCTAGAGAGAGACAGCAAACATTATTGGTTCTTCTGTTTTCCTTTCTGCTTTATTTCTCCCGTTTTCCCATCCTCTCCTTTCATTTCTGAGTAAATGACATATGTAAACATAATGTTATAAAGCATCATGTGTGCAGCAGAGCGTCATCCGCCAGCTCAGTTCCTGAGGTCATCTACCCTCATTTATTCTTTCCTTAGCCACTCTTTTTAGGGTTTTAAAAATAAAATTACAAATAAATACAAGATATGTTTTAAGGTTTACTTTTCTTTTTAAGTTCATTCTGGTTTAAAAGTAAAAGGAGGTATAGAAGAAGTACTACAGGAGTTTGATTGAAGGATTTTATATTAAAGAAACAGCACCAAGGAGAAAAGGATAAACAGCCTAGAGACCGTCTTAGTAAGTAGTATTTAGAATACTGCTGACTCCTTTCAGCTAGTGCCAGCTGAAAAAGAAGGAATGCTATTGCTTGGATTTTGATGTGAGTTAATGATAGAATCACCCCAGGTAATGGACATAGGATGATGTTGTAGAGACACTGAGAGTGCAGGTTGGAGAATAAACCAAGAGGACTTATTCTTGTGATGAGTTCAGGAATTAAGACAGGAGCTCCATATTACGTCTTGTTCAGTAGCTCATGTGCAGGGTCTTAGGGGCCTGACTCCATGGTCACTACTTCATTTACTAGTTAGGTGCTTTCTGTTGAGCCGAACTCCCTAAGTCTTGTTTTCTTTCTGGAGAGTGGCCCCAGTAAAGAGAGCTACTTCACAAGATTATGTAACTCATAGTAGTGATTATTGATATGGAGATTTAAAATATAGGTTTGTATTGGGAAGTCATTTAACCATTTAAAGGGAGGGGGAAGGGGTTGGGGATTTAGCTCAGTGGTAGAGCGCTTGCCTAGGAAGCACAAGGCCCTGGGTTCGGTCCCCAGCTCCGGAAAAAAAAAGAACCAAAAATAAAAAATAAAAAATAAAGGGAGGGGGAAGTAGGAGACTAGGAGAGAATGCTATGTCAAGTTGTTTTGATAATTGGCCAATAGTTGACTTGTAAAGACCACTTTATTTCTTTGAATTCAATCTCTGTGCCATATATAGTAGGAGAATAGATTCAGTGATAACCCAGGTCCTGCTGATTCTGGGCTAATGCCACACCTGGATATCTTTGACTCTAAAATTGTATAATTTATAAGGTAGCTACATTTAAGTATAAAAACTACAGTTCTCTTTGTGTAGTGTTATTTTCTTGATTTATAGTCATTATAAGCTAATGCCATTTACCTTTATATTTATACATTTAAAGTTTATTTTCATGACTACTTCTTTGAATAATTGTGGAGTTGTTTGGATTATAAAAGATACTTATTTCTTTTGAAAGACCATTGTTTGCATTGCTCCTTTTAATCTGCCTATGAGGAATTCCAGCTGAGTGATAGGGAGCTGTGGAAATCCAGTTAGTGTGAGCTGTAATCTTTTCACAGCTTTAAATAGCTGGAGTGCCATGCAGACACCCTGCAGATAACTGAGTCTCAACATACAGTAATCACCTAACCATGGATTCTGCCTTTGCTGTGGTAGAACGAGTAAAAATCACTAACAAATAGTTCCCTTTCAGAAAATATTGGCCATGATATCAAATAAATGAGGGTTCACTATTAAAGGCTGTGTTTGAAGGGAGACAACCAAGTGCTTGTGAAAAGCATTGATTTCTGAGTATTTGGCATCCGTGGTGTTTATGATAGTCTTTGACTGTTATAAAGAGGGAAAGCAGCATTAGAAGGAAGAATAGTTTTAATCCTCTCGTCTTCCCCTTGTCTTCCAGTTGTGATATTATAAATGGAAGATTAAAATTATTAAGATAATCACGCCTTTCCACTATAGTAAAAGATGAGAAGGACCCTTTCTCCCCTTTTTTCTTTTTTTTCTTTTTTTTTTTTTTTTTATTAACTTGAGTATTTCTTATATACATTTCGAGTGTTATTCCCTTTCCCGGTTTCCGGGCAAACATCCCCCTCCCCCCTCCCCTTCCTTATGGGTGTTCCCCTCCCAACCCTCCCCCCATTGCCGCCCTCCCCCCATAGACTAGTTCACTGGGGGTTCAGTCTTAGCAGGACCCAGGGCTTCCCCTTCCACTGGTGCTCTTACTAGGATATTCATTGCTACCTATGGGGTCAGAGTCCAGGGTCAGTCCATGTATAGTCTTTAGGTAGTGGCTTAGTCCCTGGAAGCTCTGGTTGCTTGGCATTGTTGTACTTTTGGGGTCTCGAGTCCCTTCAAGCTCTTCCAGTTCTTTCTCTGATTCCTTCAATAGGGGACCTATTCTCAGTTCAGTGGTTTGCTGCTGGCATTCGCCTCTATATTTGCTGTATTCTGGCTGTGTCTCTCAGGAGCGATCTACATCCGGCTCCTGTCGGTCTGCACTTCTTTGCTTCATCCATCTTGTCTAATTGGGTGGCTGTATATGTATGGGCCACATGTGGGGCAGGCTCTGAATGGGTGTTCCTTCAGTCTCTGTTTTAATCTTTGCCTCTCCCTTCCCTGCCAAGGGTATTCTTTTTCCTCATTTAAAGAAGGAGTGAAGCATTCACATTTTGATCATCCGTCTTGAGTTTCGTTTGTTCTAGGGATCTAGGGTAATTCAAGCATTTGGGCTAATAGCCACTTATCAATGAGTGCATACCATGTATGTCTTTCTGTGATTGGGTTAGCTCACTCAGGATGATATTTTCCAGTTCCAACCATTTGCCTACGAATTTCATAAACTCGTTGTTTTTGATAGCTGAGTAATATTCCATTGTGTAGATGTACCACATTTTCTGTATCCATTCCTCTGTTGAAGGGCATCTGGGTTCTTTCCAGTTTCTGGCTATTATAAATAAGGCTGCGATGAACATAGTGGAGCACGTGTCTCTTTTATATGTTGAGGCATCTTTTGGTATATGCCCAAGAGAGGTATAGCTGGATCCTCAGGCAGTTCAATGTCCAATTTTCTGAGGAACCTCCAGACTGATTTCCAGAATGGTTTTACCAGTCTGCAATCCCACCAACAATGGAGGAGTGTTCCTCTTTCTCCACATCCTCGCCAGCATCTGCTGTCACCTGAGTTTTTGATCTTAGCCAATCGCACTGGTGTGAGGTGAAATCTCAGGGTTGTTTTGATTTGCATTTCCCTTATGACTAAAGATGTTGAACATTTCTTTAGGTGTTTCTCAGCCATTCGGCATTCCTCAGCTGTGAATTCTTTGTTTAGCTCTGAACCCCATTTTTTAATAGGGTTATTTGTTTCCCTGCGGTCTAACTTCTTGAGTTCTTTGTATATTTTGGATATAAGGCCTCTATCTGTTGTAGGATTGGTAAAGATCTTTTCCCAATCTGTTGGTTGCCGTTTTGTCCTAACCACAGTGTCCTTTGCCTTACAGAAGCTTTGCAGTTTTATGAGATCCCATTTGTCGATTCTTGATCTTAGAGCATAAGCCATTGGTGTTTTGTTCAGGAAATTTTTTCAGTGCCCATGTGTTCCAGATGCTTCCCTAGTTTTTCTTCTATTAGTTTGAGTGTGTCTGGTTTGATGTGGAGGTCCTTGATCCACTTGGACTTAAGCTTTGTACAGGGTGATAAGCATGGATCGATCTGCATTCTTCTACATGTTGACCTCCAGTTGAACCAGCACCATTTGCTGAAAATGCTATCTTTTTTCCATTTGATGGTTTTGGCTCCTTTGTCAAAAATCAAGTGACCATAGGTGTGTGGGTTCATTTCTGGGTCTTCAATTCTATTCCATTGGTCTATCTGTCTGTCTCTGTACCAATACCATGCAGTTTTTATCACTATTGCTCTGTAATACTGCTTGAGTTCAGGGATAGTGATTCCCCCTGAAGTCCTTTTATTGTTGAGGATAGCTTTAGCTATCCTGGGTTTTTTGTTATTCCAGATGAATTTGCAAATTGTTCTGTCTAACTCTTTGAAGAATTGGATTGGTATTTTGATGGGGATTGCATTGAATCTGTAGATTGCTTTTGGTAAAATGGCCATTTTTACTATATTAATCCTGCCAATCCATGAGCATGGGAGATCTTTCAATCTTCTGAGGTCTTCTTCAATTTCTTTCCTCAGTGTCTTGAAGTTCTTATTGTACAGATCTTTTACTTGCTTGGTTAAAGTCACACCGAGGTACTTTATATTATTTGGGTCTATTATGAAGGGTGTCGTTTCCCAAATTTCTTTCTCGGCTTGTTTCTCTTTTGTATAGAGGAAGGCAACTGATTTATTTGAGTTAATTTTATACCCAGCCACTTTGCTGAAGTTGTTTATCAGCTTTAGTAGTTCTCTGGTGGAACTTTTGGGATCACTTAAATATACTATCATGTCATCTGCAAATAGTGATATTTTGACCTCTTCTTTTCCGATCTGTATCCCTTTGATCTCCTTTTGTTGTCTGATTGCTCTGGCTAGAACTTCAAGAACTATATTGAATAAGTAGGGAGAGAGTGGGCAGCCTTGTCTAGTCCCTGATTTTAGTGGGATTGCTTCAAGTTTCTCTCCATTTAGTTTAATGTTAGCAACTGGTTTGCTGTATATGGCTTTTACTATGTTTAGGTATGGGCCTTGAATTCCTATTCTTTCCAGGACTTTTATCATGAAGGGGTGTTGAATTTTGTCAAATGCTTTCTCAGCATCTAATGAAATGATCATGTGGTTCTGTTCTTTCAGTTTGTTTATATAATGGATGACGTTGATGGTTTTCCGTATATTAAACCATCCCTGCATGCCTGGGATGAAGCCTACTTGGTCATGGTGGATGATTGTTTTGATGTGCTCTTGAATTCGGTTTGCCAGAATTTTATTGAGTATTTTTGCGTCGATATTCATAAGGGAAATTGGTCTGAAGTTCTCTTTCTTTGTTGTGTCTTTGTGTGGTTTAGGTATAAGAGTAATTGTGGCTTCGTAGAAGGAATTCGGTAGGGCTCCATCTGTTTCAATTTTGTGGAATAGTTTGGATAATATTGGTATGAGGTCTTCTATGAAGGTTTGATAGAATTCTGCACTAAACCCGTCTGGACCTGGGCTCTTTTTGGTTGGGAGACCTTTAATGACTGCTTCTATTTCCTTAGGAGTTATGGGGTTGTTTAACTGGTTTATCTGTTCCTGATTTAACTTCGATACCTGGTATCTGTCTAGGAAATTGTCCATTTCCTGAAGATTTTCAAGTTTTGTTGAATATAGGTTTTTATAGTAAGATCTGATGATTTTTTGAATTTCCTCCGAATCTGTAGTTATGTCTCCCTTTTCATTTCTGATTTTGTTAATTTGGACACACTCTCTGTGTCCTCTCGTTAGTCTGGCTAAGGGTTTATCTATCTTGTTGATTTTCTCAAAGAACCAACTTTTGGTTCTGTTGATTCTTTCTATGGTCCTTTTTGTTTCTACTTGGTTGATTTCAGCTCTGAGTTTGATTATTTCCTGCCTTCTACTCCTCCTGGGTGTATTTGCTTCTTTTTGTTCTAGAGCTTTTAGGTGTGCTGTCAAGCTGCTGACATATGCTCTTTCCTGTTTCTTTCTGCAGGCACTCAGCGCTATGAGTTTTCCTCTTAGCACAGCTTTCATTGTGTCCCATAAGTTTGAGTATGTTGTATCTTCATTTTCATTAAATTCTAAAAAGTTTTTAATTTCTTTCTTTATTTCTTCCTTGACCAGGTTATCATTGAGTAGAGCATTGTTCAATTTCCACGTATATGTGGGCATTCTTCCCTTATTGTTATTGAAGACCAGTTTTAGGCCGTGGTGGTCCGATAGCACGCATGGGATTATTTCTATCTTTCTGTACCTGTTGAGGCCCGTTTTTTGACCAATTATATGGTCAATTTTGGAGAAAGTACCATGAGGAGCTGAGAAGAAGGTATATCCTTTTGCTTTAGGATAGAATGTTCTATAAATATCCGTTAAGTCCATTTGGCTCATGACTTCTCTTAGTCTGTCTACGTCTCTGTTTAATTTCTGTTTCCATGATCTGTCCATTGATGAGAGTGGGGTGTTGAAATCTCCCACTATTATTGTGTGAGGTGCAATGTGTGTTTTGAGCTTTAGTAAGGTTTCTTTTACATATGTAGGTGCCCTTGTATTTGGGGCATAGATGTTTAGGATTGAGAGTTCATCTTGGTGGAATTTTTCTTTGATGAATATGAAGTGTCCTTCCTTATCTTTTTTGATGACTTTTAGTTGAAAATTGATTTTATTTGATATTAGAATGGCTACTCCAGCTTGCTTCTCCTGACCATTTGCTTGGAAAGTTGTTTTCCAGCCTTTCACTCTGAGGTAGTGTTTGTCTTTGTCTCTGAGGTGCGTTTCCTGTAGGCAGCAGAATGCATGGTCCTCTTTGCGTATCCAGTTTGTTAATGTATGTCTTTTTATTGGGGAGTTGAGGCCAGTGATGTTGAGAGATATTAAGTAATAGTGGTTATTGCTTCCTGTTATATTCATATTTGGATGTGAGGTTATGTTTGTGTGCTTTTCTTCTCTTTGTTTTGTTGCCAAGACGATTAGTTTCTTGCTTCTTCTAGGGTATAGCTTGCCTCCTTATGTTGGGCTTTACCATTTATTATCCTCTGTAGTGCTGGATTTGTAGAAAGATATTGTGTAAATTTGGTTTTGTCATGGAATATCTTGGTTTCTCCATCTATGTTAATTGAGAGTTTTGCAGGATACAGTAACATGGGCTGGCATTTGTGTTCTCTTAGGGTGTGTATGACATCAGTCCAGGATCTCCTGGCCTTCATAGTTTCTGGCGAAAAGTCTGGTGTGATTCCGATAGGTCTCCCTTTATATGTTACTTGACCTTTTTCCCTTACTGCTTTTAATATTCTTTCTTTATTTTGTGCGTTTGATGTTTTGACTATTATGTGATGGGAGGTGTTTCTTTTCTGGTCCAATCTATTTGGAATTCTGTAGGCTTCTTGTATGCCTATGGGTATCTTTTTTTAGGTTAGGGAAGTTTTCTTCTATGATTTTGTTGAAGATATTTACTGGTCCTTTGAGCTGGGAGTCTTCACTCTCTTCTATACCTATTATCCTTAGGTTTGATCTTCTCATTGAGTCCTGGATTTCCTGTATGTTTTGGACCAGTAGCTTTTTCCGCTTTACATTATCTTTGACAGTTGAATCAATGATTTGTATGGAATCTTCTGCTCCTGAAATTCTCTCTTCCATCTCTTGTATTCTGTTGGTGAAGCTTGTATCTACAGCTCCTTGTCTCTTCTTTTGGTTTTCTATATCCAGGGTTGTTTCCATGTGTTCTTTCTTGATTGCTTCTATTTCCATTTTTAAGTCCTTCAACTGTTTGATTGTGTTTTCCTAGAATTCTTTCAGGGATTTTTACGATTCCTATCTGTAGACTTCTACTTGTTTATTAATGTTTTCCTGTGGTTCTCTAAGGGAGTTCTTCACGTCTTTCTTGAAGTTCTCCAGCATCATGATCAAATATGATTTTGAAACTAGATCTTGCTTTTCTGGTGTGTTTGGATATTCCGTGTTTGTTTTGGTAGGAGAATTGGGTTCCAATGATGCCATGTAGTCTTGGTTTCTGTTGCTTGGGTTCCTGCGCTTGCCTTTCGCCATCAGATTATCTCTAGTGTTACTTTGTTCTGCTATTTCTGACAGTGGCTAGACTGCCCTTTAAGCCTGTGCGTCAGGAGTGCTGTAGACCTGTTTTCCTGTTTTCTTTCAGCCAGTTATGGGGACAGAGTATTCTGCTTTCGGGCGTGTAGTTTTTCCTCTCTACAGGTCTTCAGCTGTTCCTGTGGGCCTGTGTCTTGAGTTCACCAGGCAGGTCACTTGCAGCAGAAATATTGGTCTTACCTGTGGTCCCGAGGCTCAAGTTTGCGCGTGGTGTGCTGCCTAAGAGCTCTCAGCAACCAGGAAGATCTGCGCCGCCCTTTCCGGGAGCTTCCGTGCACCAGGGTTCCAGATGGCGTTTGGTGTTTTCCTCTGGCGTCAGCGATGTGTGTAGAGTGCAGTCTCTTCTGGTTTCCCAGGCGTGTCTGCCTCTCTGAAGGTTTAGCTCTCCCTCCCACGGGATTTGGGTGCAGAGAACTGTTTATCAGGTAGATCCCTTCAGGTTCTGGCGGTGTCTCAGATGCAGCGGTCCTGCTGCTCTTGGGCCATCCTCTACGGGAACCCAGAGGCCGTATACAGTTTCCTCTTGGGCCAGGCATGTGGGCAGGGGTGGGCAGTGTTGGTGGTGTCTTCCGCTCTGCAGCCTCAGGAGTGCCCACTTGATCAGGCGGTGAGGTCTCTCTCCCACGGGGTTTGGGACCAGAGAGCTGCTGCGGGCCGGGCTCTGCGCGTTTTGTGGTTGTCCTTTCTTTTTAAAAATTAGCTAACTTATTTATATCTCAAATGCTGCTTCCTCTCCCAGTCCTCTCCTCACTAAGTTCCCCATACACATCCACCCTGCTCCTCTTCTCCTCTGAGAGTGTGGTATCCCTCCACCCTGGCAGAAAAAGTTTCTACCAGATTAGGCACATTGTCTCCCACTGAGGCCAGATAGGGCAGCCATGAAGACTGAAACGCCTGTCTGCTACATATGTGTGGGGAGTCCTTGTTCCAGACCATGTATAATCTTTGGTTGATGGCTCAGATTCTGAGAGCTCCCAAGGGTCTGGGTTTGTTTACTCTGTTGGTCTTCCTGTGGGGTTCCCATCTACTTCAGGGCTTTAATCCTTTCCCCAACTCTTCCATTAAGTGTCTCCGACCTCCATCTAATGTTTGGCTGTGGATATCTGCTTCTGTTTCAATCTGCTGCTCCATAGTCTCTCAGAAGACAGTTATGCTAGCATAACTGCAAGCATAGCAGAGTATCTTTAATAAGTCAGGGATTGTTGCTTGACAATGGGTTGTGTTTTGAGTTTGGCCAGTTATTGGTTGGTCTTTTCTTCAATCTGTGCTTCATTCTTACGTTTCTCTTAGACAGGGCAAATTTGGGAATGAAAGATTTATGGGTAGGGTGGTGTCCCTATTCTTTCACCGAGGTCCTGCTTGGCTAAAGGAGGTACCCTCTTCAGCTTCTATGACCCCACTGTTAGGCATCTCAGCTAAGGTCAGATGCATTGACTCTTGGGAGCCTATCCTATCCCAGGTCTCTGGGACTTACTAGATATTCTCTTCTTGCCCCTACCTCAGGCAGCTGCAGCTTTCTATTCATTATCCTGGTCCTCTGGACCTCTCTCCTTTCTACATCTGATCCTGCTTCACCATTGCCCTTCCCCTTCCCTCTCTGTCCCTAGCTCCCTCCCTCCATACAGCTCCCTTCTATGACTATTTTGTTTTCCTGTCTAAGTGTGATATAAGCACCCTTGCTTGGACCCTTCTTCTTGTTTAACTTCTTTAGGTCTATGCGGTATATCATGGGCGTTTTTTACTTTATGGCTAATATCCACTTATTAGTATGTATATACCATACATGTTCTTTTAGATCTGGGTTTCCTCACTCAGGACGATATTTTCTAGTTCCATTCATTTGCCTGCAGATTTCATAAAGTCATTGTTTTTAATAGCTGAGTACTCTTCCATTGTGTAAATATTGTGTAAATGTACCTTTTTTTTTTTTAAGTTGAGGGACATCTGGGTTGTTTTGTTTCTGGCAATTACGAATAAAGCTGCTATGAACAGATTGGAGCATGTGTCCTTAGCGTATGGTGGAACATCTTTTAGGTTTCTGCCCAGGTGTAGCTGGGTCTTCAGGTAGAACTATTTTCAGTTTTCTGAGAAAGTGCCACATTGATTCCCAGAGTGGCTTTACAATATTGCAGTCCCATCAGCAATGGAGGAATGTTTCCCTTTCTCCACATCCTTGCCAGCATGTGCTGTTGTTTGAGTTTTTGATCTCAGCCAATCTGACTGGTGTGAGGTGGAAGCTCAGAGTCTTTCCCATTTGCTTTTCCCCAGTGACTAAGGTAGTTGAGCAGTTCTTTGCTTCTCAGCCATTCAAGATTCCTCTGTTGGGAATTCTGTTTCGTTCTGTGCCACATTTTTTAATTGAGTTATTTGGTTGTTGGAGTTAAACTTCTTGAGTACTTCATATATTTTGGATATTAGCCCTCTGTTGGATGAATGTAGGTTTAGTGAAGATCTTTCCCTGATCTGTAGGTTGCTGTTTTGTCCTGGTGACAGTGTCCTTTGCCTTACAGAAGCTTATCAGTTTCATGAAGTCCCATTTGTCAACTATAAGAGCTTGAGCCATTGCTGTGTTGTTCAGGAAATTGTCTTTTGTACCAATGCATTCAAGGCTCTTAACCACTTCTCTTCTGTTAGGTGTAGTGGATCCAGGTTTATGTTAAGGTTCTTGATTCACTTGCAGTTGAATTTTGTGCAGGGTGACATATATTTATCTATTTGCATTCTTCTGTGTATACATCCAGTTAGACCAGTACCAATTGTTGAAAATGCTTTCTTTTTTTTTCCATTGATGATTTTGGCTTCTTTGTCAAAAATAAAGTGTCCATAGGTGTGTGGGTTCATTTCTGGGTCTTCAATTCTATTCCATTGATCTGCCTGCCTGTCTCTGTGCCAATACCATGCAGGTTTTTATCATCACTATGACTGTAGTAGAGCTTGAGGTCAGAGATGGTGAGTCCTCTAGAAGTTCTTTTATTGTTCAGTATTTTTTGGCTATCCTGAGTTTGGTTTGTTTTTGGGGTGGGGGGAGGTTGTTTTTTGTTTTTGCCATATGAAGTTGAGAGTTATTCATATAAGGTTTGTAAAAAGTGTTTTACCACTGAACTGAGAATAGGACCCCCGTTGAAGGAATCAGAGAAAGAACTGGAAGAGCTTGAAGGGGCTCGAGACTCCATATGTACAACAATGCCAAGCAACCAGAGCTTCCAGGGACTAAGCCACTACCCAAAGACTATACATGGACTGACCCTGGACTCTGACCTCATAGGTAGCAATGAATATCCTAGTCAGAGCACCAGTGGAAGGGGAAGCCCTGGGTCCTGCTAAGACTGAACCCCCAGTGAACTAGACTGTTGGTGGGAGGGCGGCAATGGGGGGAGGGTTGGGAGGGGAACACCCATAAGGAAGGGGAGTGGGGTGGGGGATGTTTGCCCGGATACCAGGAAAGGGAAAAACACTTGAAATGTATATAAGAAATACTCAAGTTAATAAAAAAAAATATCGAAATAAACAAACAAACAAAAAAAAGTGTTTGAATTTTGATGGGTATTGCATTAAATGTGTAGATTGCTTTTGTTAAGAGGGCCATGTTCACTATGTTAATCTTACTGATCCATGAACATGATACACCTTTCCATCTCTTGATTATCTCTTGATATCTTCTTTAATTTTGCCAGGGACTTGAAATTCTTGTTGCAAAGATGTTTTACTTGCTGGGTTAGAGTTTCACCTAGATAGTTTATATAATTGTGGCTATTGTGAAGGGTGTTGTTTCCCTATTTTTTTCCCCCTCTGCTTGTTTATCATTTGTATTAAAAGCAGCTACTGATTTCTTTGAGTTAATTTTATATTCAGCCACTTTGCTGAAGGTGTTGATCAGCTTCTTCCAGAGTTCTCTGATGGAATTTTGGGGATCACTTATGTATACTATAATATTGTCTACAAATAGTGATACTTTTACTTTTTCCTAATTTGTGTCCTCTTGATCTCCCTTTATTGTCTTATTGCTCTAGCTAGAACTTAAAGTCTATATTGAATAAATAGGGGGATAGTGGGTATCTTTGTCTTGTTCCTAATTTCAGTGGAATTGTTTCAAGTTTCTCTTTATTTAATTTGATATTGGCTGTTTGTCTGTTGTATATTGCTATTATTTTGTTTAGATATGTGCCTTGAATCCCTGATCTCTCCAAGACTTTTAATAGGAGGTGCTGGGTTTTGACAAAGGCTTTGTCAGCATCAGATGAGATGGTCATGTGATTTTTGTCCTCCAGTTTGTTTATATAATGGATTATGTTGGTGTATTTTTCATATATTGAACCATCCCTGCTTCCCTGGGATGAAGCCTATTTGATCATGGTAAATGATGTTTTTGATGTAGTCTTTGATTCAGATTACACACATTTAGTGAGTATTTTACATCAGTGTTCATAAGTGAAATTGGTCTGAAGTGCTCTGTTTGGATGCGTCTCTTTGTGGTTTAGCTATCAGGTTCTCTGTAGTATCATAGAATGAATAGTTAGTGCTCCCTGTTTCTAATATGTGCAATAGATTGAGCAGTACTGGCATTAGCTCTTCGAATGTCTGGTAGAATTCTGCACTAAAACCATCTGGTCCTGGTCTGTTTTTAGTTGGAAGACATTTAATAACTATTTCTATTTCCTAAGGAGTTATAGGACTGTTTCGTTTACGTGATCTTGATTTAACTTTGGTATGTGATATCTGTCTAGAAATTTATCCATTTCGTTTTAGATTTTCTAGTTTGTGGAGTACAGGCTTTTGAAATAAGACCTAGTAATTTTTTGGATTTCTTGAGTTTTCTGTTATTTCTCCCTTTGCACTTCTGATTTTGTTAATTTGGATAGTGTCTCTGTGCCTTTTCCTTAGTTTTGCTAAGGGTTTGTCTATCTTGTTGATTTTCTCAAATACCAGTTCTTGGTTTTGCTGATTCTTTTTTTTGTTCTCTTTCCTTCTAATTGATTGATTTATGCCTGGAGTTTAACTACTTTCTGCTGTCTTCTTCTCTTATGTGTGTTTTCTTCTTTTTGTTCTAGAGCTTTCAGGTATACATATGAGATCTTTCCAGTATCTGTATGAAGGCAATTAGTGCTGTGAACTTTGCTCTTACCACTTTCATTGTGTCCCATAAAATTTGGTATGTTGTGCCTTCATGTTCATTGAATTCTAGAAAGTCATTAATTTCTTTATTTCTTCCCTGACCAAGTTATCATTGAAAAGAGACTTTGTGGCCTTTCCATTGTTGTTGAAGTTCTGCCTTAATTGTGATCTGATAGGATGCAAGGGGTTATTTCAGTTTTCTTGTACATTTTGAGTCTTGCTTTGCAGGTAAATATATGGTCTTTTGGAGGAGGTTCTGTGAGGTGTTGAGAAAGTTTATTACTTTGTTTCTTTATGTGATTGATTTTTCTACTCTTTTTCTTATCTTTGTACAATCATTTTTTAAATAATGGGTACATACAAAAGTAGAAAAAGAGAAATTGTAGATTGCATAGTAAGGTACATAGCTTCAGAGAGCCAGTCTAGCTTATTTCCATTGTATGTAAGTGAACTCAGAATACCAGAGGCTAAGTGAAATATTTTCCCAGCATAGCCTAGGAAGGTAAGACTTTGGACACATTAAGTTGTGGAGTTGTGTACTCATATCTACTGAGAACAGGAATATTTTTCTACATAGAGATTTTGTATCCACACTTTATGACTAATAGCATATAACAAATAGGTATATTAACGAGAAAATCCCATGCATGTTCAGCCAATTGCCGTGTTCTCTGCTAACCTTATTGTCTCTTGTTGCATGATTAATTTCCGTTCCTATTTATTACTTGTATTTCATTTATTGCTGCCCAGAGCCAAAGGGGCTTCCTTGTGTTGATCAAAAAGATTTACATCCTTCTTGACTTAAGAGGCACAAGGATGAATATGGTAGAATTATTAGAGGTGAGGTAGTGAGTTGTCATAGTATGTTCATAAATTGACCCAAAAAGTTGTAAGAGAAAAAAATACTGTGTTTTAATAGGAAAAACAAATTGGGGACAGGGGACTAAACTGAGGAAACCCCCCTGAGAGTTCCTGAAGATACTTTCAAACTCACTGAAATGATGTAGTAGAGCTTGTTGTATGGCTCGGCAGTAATGGTGACTGCTGCTAGGCAGTACAAGCCTGACAACCTGCATTGGTTTCTTGAACCACAAAGTTGTTATTGGGCTTCCACATTCATGCTGTGTCACTCGTGCTCACAGCAAACCCACTACACAGAAATTACAGCTAAGAAGAGTAAGAGCACTATTTAAAATACAGTTTTTATCAGGCTTCAGTCAGAAATGTATGAACTGCATTTAGACAGTCTTTAACTTGTTATAGCTCAACTTAATGTTTTAAAAAATTTATAATGTATGAGGGACTTACATTCAGCAAAACTGTAATTTGCTGTTTGTGTTGTGATTATTGTGAAGGTTAGCAGTATGAAGTACTGTGCTTTTGTACTCACTGTCAGTGAGAGGGAGCTGCAGAAAGCTGTGCAGACATCACGCACTGGTAGACTCTAGGATGGCAGGTTTGCCCAAATGTAAGCTCATGGACTGTTCCAGTTTAGTGTGTGACGCTGGGAAGGTGAGGAATATCAAATCATCTCCACCTTATACAGTCATCTCATTGACGGGTTCAGTTAGATGTCACCTCATTTACAATGAAGAACATCTGTGCTTATTTGTGTGGAGAGAATTTCATGTAGAGAATTGGGAAGACAGATACGGGCAGTAGATACAGTAGAAAGCATGTACAGCAGAGAATCAGAAGGAAACAAATGACATGCTTAAGGAAACAGAAAAGGAAGGGGCTAAGGAATGGGTATATTTGGAACTCAGGCCTCTGAAGAGATGGTGTTAGTTGGTTATATCAAATGAAGGTAGGTTACAGGCCAGGAGGGATGCTATAAAGATGCTAGGCCTTTCAGGAAGGGAACCCTCTACTAATGCTTCTGAGGAGATAATTGTTTTCAGTTTTGGAGAACGCGAGAGACAATCTCAGAAACTGGAAATACTTAGTTATTACCTCTGAATAGTAATTGAAGAAATAGCAAGTAGAGAAGAAAGTTTTCCCAAATAACTTGTTTTCTTCTCACAACTTATTATGAGAACCTAGTAGGGAAACTATCAGAAGAAGAATGGCATTTGCAAATTTCCTGCTTCACTGTGCTGGGGCTGAAGTCATACCCTAATAATTAGGACAAACATTAATTGCCTGTTTTATCTTTTGTCACTAGACCTCAATTGGGTTTGCTTAACTATTAGTTCTCTTTGCTTAAATCTAGCAGGATTTAGGAGCTAACACGTTACATGACTGGGTAGGTCTCTTGCGATCTGTGTGCTTCACGGTATTTAATAGACTACTACTAAAGCTTTTGTCCATAGTAATACCATAGTAAAATACGTGGCTTAGTGACTCCTTTCTTGATACTAGAGCAATGGCTCAGCAGTTCAGAACACTAGCTACTTTTCCAGAGCATTTGGGTTTCCTTCTGAGCACTTACATGGTGGCTCACCTCTATGCTCACCCTAGTTCCAGGGGATATAGCTCCCTCTTTTTTTTTTTCCTTTTTTTCTTTTTTTCTTTATTAACTTGAGTATTTCTTATTTACATTTCGATTGTTATTCCCTGTCCCGGTTTCCGGCCAACATCCCCCTAACCCCTCCCTCTCCCCTTCGATATGGGTGTTCCCCTCCCCATCCTCCCCCCATTACCGCCCTCCCTCCATGAATCCCGTTCACTGGGGGTTCAGTCTTGGCAGTACCAAGGGCTTCCCCTTCCACTGGTGCTCTTACTAGGATATTCATTGCTACCTATGAGGTTGGAGCCCAGGGTCAGTCCATGTATAGTCTTTAGGTAGTGGCTTAGTCCCAGGAAGCTCTGGTGCTTGGCATTGTTGTTCATATGGGGTCTGGAGCCCCTTCAAGCTCTTCCAGTTCTTTCTCTGATTCCTTCAACGGGGGTCCTATTCTCAGTTCAGTGGTTTGCTGCTGGCATTTGCCTATGTATTTGCTGTATTCTGGCTGTGTCTTTCAGGAGCGATCTACATCCGGCTCCTGTAGGTCTGCACTTCTTTGCTTCATCCATCTTGTCTAATTGGGTGGCTGTATATGTATGGGCCACATGTGGGGCAGGCTCAGAATGGGTGTTCCTTCTACCTCTGTTTTAATCTTTGCCTGCCTATTCCCTGCCAAGCTCCCTCTTCTGTCCTCAATGGTCAGCAGAATGTAAGAAACATGGTATTTGACTTTCTGATTCTGAATTTTGCTGATCTTTTTCTGAATATGATGATCCTTAGTTGCATTTATTTTCCTGCACAGGACATTTCATTCTTATGTATAGCTAAATAGAATTAAAAAAAAAAAAAACCAAAAACCAGCTTACCTGTTGACCTAGGGCTTCTACTACTGTGATGAAATCACCATTTGTGCCATGACCAAAAGCATCTATATAAATGTAAAATTATGAAACACATACAAAAATATTTTATAAATACAGTTTCGATGTAAATTTTACTTCAATGTGAGGTCTGTCCACATTCTTTTCTTGCCTTCAGATAAATAGTTCTGGAAATACTAGAATATACTTTTTAAAAATATTCGATATAAAAGTTCACTCCAGTTGCCTTTAGAAATTTATTCTAGTATTTAATATGCTGTAGAAATCCTTTCTTGTAGTTGAACTAAATTTGCATTTATGTTTCTTCCTCATAGTAGAAATAAAAAATAGTTACCAATCTGCTTAAAGAAGGCTGCTAGATTATTAGAGGCCTACGTTCAACTAAACAACTTTAGCTTGAAGAGAATATTATTCAACTTGCAAGCACACGTGTAATCCACCTTTGGCTACCCTATTACTGTTCAGTTTGAAATTCAGAATGGAGCAAAGGCTCTGTGCTTTTTTATTTATAGCCTGTAACTTTATTGTCTTTAAAATAACAGAATACTGTATTGACTTTAATCCAAACAAAACCCAAGCATGTATATTTCTTTTAAGTGAAAATGCTACAAAGATATACTAACAGTAAAGGAGTTTGATAGAAAGTTGGGCTACAGAAATTTTAAGTCAGTAGCTTCATTTGCCCCTTCGTTTTCCAATTGCCATTTATCAAATTACTCAGTGTTTTAATAAAAGATGTTAGGAACGCTAAGCATGATAGATTAACTAAGTGGAAGAACAAAGAAAGCTTAAAAGTGGTAAAGATGTCATGAAACAAATAACTAATTAGAAAATGACAGTATGGTAAGACTGATCTTTATCAATAATGTAAAGTGCCATTTCACGGTCCATCATTCATATTTGCTTTTGTGACTTTTTTCTTTTTCTTTTTTAAAACTAATCTTTTTTTACAGTCCTGATTCTAATCCCCCTCCCAGTCGGTCCACCCTCTGACATCCCATACCTCCTCCCCCATCCCCACCTTACCCCCAACCCACAAGACCTCCCTATTCCCTGGGGCCTCCAGACTCTGGAGGTTTAGGTGCACCTTTTCTGACTGGATCCAGACCTGGCAGTCCTGTTAGAGGCCTCATATCAGCTGGTGTATGCTGCCTGATGGTGACCCAGTGACTGAGAGATCTCAGGAGTCTAGGTTAACTGAGCCTCCTGGTCCTCCTACTGGGTCTCCCTCCTCCTCAGCTTTTGTGACTTTCAACCTTGATGTTTTAACTTTGCATGAAGAGAATGTGTAATTGAACTTGCCATCTCTATATGTCTGTTGTTGTGCTTTGTCATTTCACAATTGTATCATGTTTCATTTTTCTCTTAAAATGTTAATATCTACTGAGTACATTATAATTTATGTTTACTTTCAGAAAGATTATGCACACTCTTAAAGATCATCAATGAATTAGAGAAGCATAGTCATAACTGATCAAATTTCAACATTCAGTATGAGTAAACTAAGGTTACACTCTTCTGTCATATTTAATTGAAAGCATTCCTGTTTGTTTTTAAACACTGTGGATATTATACAATAAGCTTTTTATTAATAAAATTGTTGCTGTTAAACCTATACCCCTGTGTGTATGTGTGTGTGTGGGTGGATGCTTGTAAAGCTTGGGATTCTGCATGAGAAGATGGTGCTTCAGACGGGGAGAAGTGGATCCTTTGCCTCACAATGCTTAGCCAATGTCTTGAGTCAGGTTTCCACTTTAAAAATGAAGTCATGTTCAAGCGTATGTCAGAAACAAGATACACTATTTAGCTCATTTTATACTTCTCAGAGAGGATAGTTATCATAAACTCCATGATACAGCCTGGCAAAATGACCAAGTCTGTAGCCTTGTAGTCACACTTTCACCAAGAACCTGCAGTCTGTAACTCATTGCTTTGTTCAAGTCAGTTGTATGGCAAGGTTTCACTAACAATGAAACTTGTTTTTCAATGTTTTTAAAGAGGCATTGTCTGAACTTTGGAGCTTTGTCCTGAATTTTAGCAAAACAATATACTACTCTTAGCATCTTACTTTGAAGGATAGAGTGATGGGATGAAAAAACATAAGACAGAAATAAAATTCATAGATCGTTCCTTTCCCAGTTTTTTTTTTTCCATCGAAGTGACTATGACCTTGAAAGGGGCATGCACATTGACTGTTGTTAGAAGGAAAATACACAGAGTCCCTCTAAACATTCCTTTGTCTTCCATGGTGACTTCATGATCTCCATCAGTTAGCCAACCTTTCACGTTGTTCTCATGGTCCTGTGAAGCTGTTGGTTTACTCTTTGCCAGTACACATGACCGTATTCTGTTGATGCAGTTACTGTGGTGGTAATGGGTCAGAAGTTATAACTAACATCTGACAGTCTGATTGTTAAGAGTAAATTAAGAGAAACATTTGAAATCAACTGTGTTAATAGGATTTCTCTTGATTATTAGAACTTAATAGAAATGTTGCAGTGTCATAATAAAAAGAAGCTTACTGTTTTGTATTTAAGATATTTGAATTGAATTCTAAATCATTTATGTTTCTTATGTTCCATAAATTTTCATATTCTTTTAATGATAAGTACCATGTATTTAGAAAAATCAATATGAAAATTTAGCTTTAAAGAATTCATGAGGAGAAACATAATAAAATCTTGATATATTATATACAAAAGACAAATCCCTGATCATTTGTTTTTATGCAGATGAATTTGATTTAGACGTAATTCCCTAACATCACCATGAATTTCCATCTGTGTAACCGTGATGTTCTTAAGCAGCCTGCAGTTACCTCATGCTCTGGGCTATATTCACTCTGTGTATGGAAGCTGTGACTATCTGAGCACTCGAATGATGATATGAATAGCAATTGTTTGTTGATCTTATTCTCTGTCTCCCTGGATAACTTGCTGTCTGCAAAGGCTGAATAAGTGGCAGAGAGCTTTTGTCATCCCTTATCCAAGCTGTACACTTGTAAGGAGGAGCAGGGATAATGGCCTCAATCTAATTAGGGGTTAAAAGAGGCCATGACTGTGATATGGCAGGAGACACCTTACTGTAGCAATCCTGTTTGCATTAGAAAAATAAGGTTGTCATATTGATTATTCAAATTGGCGTGTATTGGCCAAACCTCAATGGCTTTTATTGCAGCTGAAGCACTTGAAGATCCCAGCTATTCACAGCAGACCTATGCCACAGCATATATTATATTGTGGCTTGTTTGCTAATTTGAAATTTTAAGGATGAAGGCTGAGTTTAATCAGGATATTTAAAGGTTAAACTAATCTTTAGAAACTGAAATTGAGTTTCTACCTTTGATAGCCTTGATTGTTTAAATTTTGAATAAGTAATAATCTAGTGATATTTTAAGTATCCAACTGAAGATATAATTATGTATATATTAATATATTATTTAGAACCATTTTAGCTGTGAGATGATGTTTGTGTTGTTGGTTAGATGCACTGAGATACAAAGGTAACTAATAGTAATGTTCAATGATGTGATATGAAAGAGATGAGACTCTTTATTTTAAAAATTAGGTACATCACCATTGGCCTGCTATACTTTCTTATTTCTAATTTTTTTTTTTGGTAAAAGTGTACTGTTTTTGTGTTTTTTTTGGTAAAAGTGTACCGTTTTTGTGTTTTTTTTGGTAAAAGTGTACCGTTTTTGTGTTTTTTGGTAAAAGTGTACCGTTTTTGTGTGTTTTTGGTAAAAGTGTACCGTTTTTGTGGTTTTTTGGTAAAAGTGTACCGTTTTTGTGGTTTTTTGGTAAAAGTGTACCGTTTTTGTGGTTTTTTTTGGTAAAAGTGTACCGTTTTTGTGTTTTTTTGGTAAAAGTGTACCGTTTTTGTGTGTTTTTGGTAAAGGTGTACCGTTTTTGTGTTTTTGGTAAAAGTGTACCGTTTTTGTGTTTTTTGGTAAAAGTGTACCGTTTTTGTGTGTTTTTGGTAAAAGTGTACCGTTTTTGTGTTTTTGGTAAAAGTGTACCGTTTTTGTGTGTTTTTGGTAAAGTGTACTGTTTTTGTGTTTTTTGGTAAAAGTGCACTGTTTTTGTGTTTTTTTGGTAAAAGTGTACTGTTTTTGTGTGTTTTTGGTAAAGTGTACTGTTTTTGTGTTTTTTGGTAAAGTGTACTGTTTTTGTGTTTTTTGGTAAAAGTGTACTGTTTTTGTGTTTTTGGTAAAGTGTACTGTTTTTGTATTTTTTGGTAAAAGTGTACTGTTTTTGTGTTTTTTGGTAAAAGTGTACTGTTTTTGTGTTTTTTTGTTTTTTGTTTTTTTGGTAAAAGTGTACTGTTTTTGTGTTTTTGGTAAAAGTGTACTGTTTTTTAGGTAGAAGCCATTTCTTCTTCTGCTTCTCTTCTTTCTGACTCCAGATTTTCCCCTCATATTTCCCTTTCTTCTTTAGTGGTTTCTTTAGTTGGATATTCTGGTCCTTGAATATATTCTTAGCAATGAAAAAGATTTGTGGTAGGAAATAGAAACAGTTTTTGAAGATTTCTTATTTCACAAATCTGAAGTCACTTTCCTTCAGTTGCCTTGATTAACCAACCATAACTCCAGCTCGGTAGCTATACTGGAATGACTTGGACTCTATTGCAGAACAAATCTTTAGAATGAAGAGTTAGGTTGATACTGCCCAATAGTAAGAATTCATGACATATGGTTTGCTTTTTGCCTTTTCTTTTATGAGTGTCATCGAGCTACTTAGAGTTACTATTTCTCTAGTACTTTGAAACAATCAGTCATGGTTGCAGTCTCTGTTGTTTAGTATGTAGTATGCTGATGAAGAACCCTTTTCAGATTGGCTCCTTTGTTCCTTTTTCAGGACTCTACTAATTTAATAATGAATTTCTCCCCTCTGGCTCAATGTAAAATTGAATAATTTTTTCAGAGCCTGGAATCAGCTATATATCCAAACGGTTCTAATTCAGTTTCATCCAGAGTGCTTTTGGGGAGTGAAATAAAAGAGTGCCGTTATTTTGTGTCAGTGCACAGTATTGGTAAGCATACTGTGGTGTTTCATTGAATCTGAAATGTGTACAGATGTAATTTTATGTACTGTGATGAAAGAAAAGCACTACTTAGTATGATGTCACCTAATACTAGAGCTTTTGTTATGTGTTAGAGTAGCATATGAAATATGCACCTTATCATTTATGAATTATGATGTATTCAACATTGAGAGTTCAGGTTAACATTTTAAATTGAAATTTACCGACTTTAATTAAGATTGACTTTTATACATATCTTCTAATGTTTGTATTTCTACTATATTAATGTATTATATCTGCTTTAGTATGAAGAGTGATTTTTTTTAGTAACCAATAATTTATGTAAAAACATACACAGAATTTTAACAACTTATCAACCTGTTACAAACTTACCTAAAAGTTATATATGTCTTATTAAGGCATAAACATAATTCAATATTGAGAAAACCACCAATAGAATTAATAAATAGTAGCAATAGTGTGCTAAACTACTAGTAATGCCTACTCTTCTCCATGTCAGTTCATTTTGACAGTATAATATAGAGTTAAGATCTAGAATATTACATGTGATTTAAAGAAATAAAAGATATGTCTTTATCGGGATGTAATTCACATGTGGTTAAAAGCACAGAGCCTAGAATTGCCTCAATTAAAACAAGTATAATCATGTATGAAACCCTGTCGTATCTATTATAAACGTGTTCTGGCAATCCTTTGTAGGCAGCCCCTTTCTCCAACCACTGTTCTGACTTCATATATAGTACATTAGTGTTAGAATATCATGCAATTGATTTATATACTTTTGTATTTACCTACTTTCGGTTAGCATATTTTTGAAATTTATGCATGTCATTGCATGTATTGGTAACTTGTTCCTTTTACTGATCACAGGTAACTTTTAATATAAATAAACCCAAATCCATTTCCTCTTGAAGAATATTTAGTCTGTATTTGTTTGTTTATTTGTATGTTTTTACCTTGGGGGTGTTTATTGTATTTCTTCTGAAAACCTTTGTGAAGATAAGCTCTTTATCTCTCAGGTAAATGTCTGTGGGGCCTACTGGCCATTCAGAATAAAGATGCTATGGGTAATTGTGCACATATCTCTAGAGGACGTTAGTTTTTATTATTTTAAAAATAGTAAGTGTACACCTGAGGGTGGGGCTGTAGCTCTTTTTGGTGGGAATTGATATCTGTAAAGTCACAAGGCCACCCACCACATTCTTCAAAAAATACTAGTACAGATAATATCACTTATTGTTTCTCAACAATATAGTGGGTCACTACTCCACCTCTGCTAATTAGACAGTCTTCCAGACAAAAGCTAAATAGGAAAATGCTGAAATAAAATGTCATAAATGAAGTGGATATGGCAGAAATTTATGGAACATTTTACCTAAACACAGAAGAATGCACTTTCTTTTGAGTCGTGAAACTTTTTCCAGAATAGACCACATACTTGGAGAGATCTTATATTACTAACTTAACACTTGAAAGCTCTAGAACAAGAAAATATAACACCATAAAAGACTATACAGCAAGAAATAGTCAAACTCAGGGTTGAAATCAATGAAATACGGAGAGTTAGTTTTTTGATTATAGTTTGCTTCCATTATGCTGGAAAACCCAGGGAAAACGCTCTTGCTCCCTCTTGCCTTACTTTCCCCATTCCTTTCCCCCTCTCTCTCCACCATGGTTGGTCTACTTTTCTCTCTCTCTCACTCCTTCTTTTTCTTTTTCTTTTTCTTCTTCTTTTTCTTTTCCTCCTCCTCCTCCTCTTCCTCCTTCCCCCTCATCTCTGCCTTTCTCTGCCGCTACTACTCTCTTAACTCCCCTCCCCATGCCCTGAACAAACTCAAAAAAAAAAAAAAAAAGAAAAGAAAAAAGAAAACCCAGGGAATTTCTTCATATATATGACATGACAAAATTAAAGCAGGCTCAGACAAGCAATTTAGTAGACTCCAAACTCCCAGTGAAAGAGAAATAGCAATTAAAAGTCTTCTAAACAAAAAACAAAATTAAAAAAAAGTAAAAACACATAGGGCCATATGCAATAAGAACAAAATCTTGCTAGATTATCAAAAAAGAGTTAATTCCAAAACTCATCAAATTATTCTGCAACTGAAGACCAAAGGGATATTTTCCAATTCTTTTTTTTTTTCTTTAATTTGGAGCTGGGGACCGAACCCAGGGCCTTGCGCTTCCTAGGCAAGCGCTCTACCACTGAGCTAAATCCCCAACCCCCCTCCAATTCTTTTTTATGAGGCCAATTTTACTCTGATTCCTAAACCAAACGAAGACCCAACAAAGAAAGAAAATTATAGAACATTATTTTTTATGCTTATATTGCAGAAATTCACAATAAAATACTTAAAGACTAAATCCAAGGACAGTCAATTATTGTATGTGATCATGATTATATACCATGATCAAGTTAGCTGCTTTTCAAACACATAGGGATGGTTGACTGTATGAAAGTAGATAAATATAATTCTCCATATACACAGACTGAAAGACAAAACCCGCATGATCATCTCATTAGATGGAGAAAACACTTTGACAAAATTCATCAGCTTTTCAAGAGAAAAGCCCTGGAGAGACTTGAGAATGTAGGAAAATACTTCAATGTCCCTATAATGAAGGTAATTTACAGTGAGCCTACAGTAAGCATCAACCAAAAAAGAGAGAAATTCAAACTATTTCCCCTAAAATAAGAATAGGACAGTTGTCACTTGCTCCATAACTATTCAATATAGCACTTAAAGTCTTAGCTAGAACAATAAGATAACTGAAGAAGATCACTGGGGATACAGATTGGAAAGAAAGAAGTCAAAGAATCTTTCTCTGCAGATGATATGATTTTAAACAGAAATGGCCCTAAAAACTCTACCAGGAATTTTCTGTAGATGATAAATACTTTGAGCAAGGTAGCATGATTCAAAATTAATATACAAAAAATTAGTAGATGTTTTTAATACTAATGACAAATACACTTCGAAAGATATCAGAGAAACAATACCTTTTTACAGTAGCTTGAAAAGTAAAGTGTCTTGGGATAACTCTGACAATGAAAGTGAAAGATTGGTATAATAAAAACTTTAAGATATTAAGAAGACACCAGAAGATGGAAAGATCTTCTATTCTCATGGATTAGTAGGATTATTATTGTGAAAATGACCATTCTAACAAAAGCATACAAGTTCCTATCAAACTTCCAACACAGTTCTTCAGAACAGTTGGAAAATCTATTTTCAACATGATATGGAAATAAAAATCCAGCATAGTTAAAACAGTGGTGGTGGTACTAGTAATTAGTAGTATAGTAGTGGTAGTGGTACTAGTAATTAGTAGTAGTAGTAGTAGTAGCAGTAGTAGTAGTAGTAGTAGTAGTAGTAGTAGCAGCAGTAGTAGTAGTATCAGCAGCAGCATGAAAGAACTTCTGGAGGTATCAGCATTCCAAGATTCAATTTGTACTACAGAACTATAATAATAAAAACGGCTTGATATTGTATGGTGCTTTGAGCAAAAATGGCCATTATAGGCTTATAGGGAATGGCAATATTTGAAAGGACTAAGACTTGTGGACTTGTTGGACTGGTTCTCACCTTATTAAAGGTTGTTTGCCACTGTGGGTGGGCTTTGGAGATAAACTTGAAGCAATCCCACTAAAATCAGGGACTAGAAAAAGCTGCCTACTCTCTCTCTACCTATTCAATATAGTACTCGAAGTCCTAGCTATCAGACAACAAAAGGAGGTCAAGCGATACAAATTGGAAAGGAAGAAGTGAAAATATAACTATTTTCAGATGATATTATAGTATACTGAAGTGATCCCAAAAATTCCACCAGAGAAATACTAAGCCTGATAAACAACTTCAGCAAAGTGGCTGGGTATAAAACTAACTCAAACAAATCAGTAGCCTTCCTCTGCTCGAAGGATAAACAGGCTGAGAAAGAAATTAGGGAAATGGCACTTTTCACAATAGTCCCAAGTAATATAAAATACGTTGGTGTGACTCTATTCAAGCAAGTGAAACATCTGTATGACTAGAAGCTCAAGTCTATGAAGAAAAAATTGAAGATCACAGAAGATGGAAACATCTTCCATGCTGAGGGATTGGCAGGATTAATACAGTAAAAATGGCCATCTTGTGGAAAGTAATATACAGATTCAATGCAATCCCCATCAAAATTCCAACTCAATTCATAGAGTGAGAAAGAGCAATTTGTAAATTCATTTGGAATAACAAAAACAAAAAGCAAGAACAACAACAACAAAAAACCCAAACAAACCAACCTAGAATAGTGAAAGCTGTCCTCAGCAATAAGAGAACTTCAGGGGGAATCACCATCCCGACCTCAAGCTGTATTACAGAGCAATAGTGATAAAAACTGCATGGCATTGGTACAGAGACAGACAGATAGACCAATGGAATAGAATTGAAGACCCAGAAATGAACCCACACACCTATGGTCACTTGCTCTTTGACAAAGGAACTAAAACCATCCAGTGGAAAAAAAGATAGCATTTTCAGGAAATGGTGCTGGTTGAACTGGGGGTCAGCATGTAGAAGAATGCAAATCGATCCATTCTCAGTGTTGTGTAGAAAGCTTAAGTCCAAGTGGATCAAAGACCTCCACATCAAACCAGATACACTCAAACTAATAGAACAAAAAGTGGGGAAGAGCCTCGAACATGTGGGCACTGGGGAAAATTTCCTGAACAGAATACCAATGGCTTAAGCTCTAAGATCAAGAATCAACATATGGGACCTCATAAAATTGCAAAGCTTCTGTAAGGCAGAGGACACACTGTCATTAGGACAAAATGGCAACCAAGAGATTGGGAAAAGATCTTTACCAATCCTACATACCATAGAGGGCTAATATCTAGTATATACAAAGAACTCAAGAGGTTAGACTCCATAGAACCAAATTACTTTATTAAAAAAATGGGCTACAGAGCTAAACAAAGAATTCTCAGCTGAGAAATATCAAATGGATAAGAAATACCTAAAGAAATGTTCAACGTCCTTAGTCATCAGGGAAATGCGAATCAAAACAACTTTGAGATTCCACCTCCCACCAGTCAGAATGGCTAAGATCAGAAACTCAGGTGACAACAGATGGTGGAAAGGATGTGGAGAAAGAGGAACAATCCTTCATTGTTAGTGGGATAGCCCAAAAGCTCGGATTACCCAAGATAAAATCCGTAGACCACACGAAGCTCAAGAAGAAGGACAACCAAAGTGCAGATGCTTCAGTCCTTAAAACGGGGAATAAAAATAATCATAAAAGGAGCTATGGAGACAAAGTTTGGAGCAGAGACTGAAGGAAAGGCCATTCAGAGTCTTCCCCACATGGGGATCCAGCCCACATACATACATACAGCCACCAAACCCAGGCAATATTGCTGAAGGGGGCCAGATATAGCTGTCTCCTGAGAGGCTCAGCCAGGTCGTGACAAATACAGAGGGGAATGCTTGCAGCCAACCATTGAACTGCAAATGGGGTCAGCATTGAAGGAGTTAGAGAAATGATTCCAGGAGCTGAAGGGGTTTGCAACCCCATAAGAACAGCACTACCAACCAACCAGAACTCCTTGGGACTAAACCACAGTCCAAAGAGTACACACGTGGACAGACAGACCCAGAGGTCCAGCTGCATATGTAGCAGAGGATAGCCTTTTGGGTACAATGGGGAGGAGAAGCCCTTGGTCCTTACAATGTTGGATCCCCCAGTGTAGGGGATGTGATGGCGGGGAGGTGGGAAGCCGGGAAGGGATGGGTGGATTTTGGGGGAACACCCTCATAGAAGAAGGGGGAGGGGAGATTGGATAGGGGGTTTATGGAGGTGAAATCGGGAAAGGTGATAACATTTGAAATGTAAATTAAAAAGTATCCAAAGTAAAAAAAAAATAGAGTTGCCATGATCATGGTGTCTCTTCACAGCAATAAATTAAAAACAAAAACAGAGAAGTCCGTTGATGGAATAGTATTGAGGACCCAGACGTAAGTATGGACACCTGATTTTTGATAAGGAAGCTAAAATTAAAATTTTGACAAAGAAGGAAAAAGCCAGCATGTCCTGTATGACACATGGCGCTGGTCAAACCGGGTGGCTTGCATGTAGAAGAATCCAAATAGGTCTATATTTATTACGCTACACAAAAATCAGTTCCACATAGAAGAAGGTCCTCAACAAATGCCACATGCCCTGAATCTGATAGAAGAAAAAGTGGGAATAGGCACGAATTCACTGATTCAGGAAAACTTTCCAAAGAAGGCAGTAATAACACAGGTGCTCAGGCCAGCAATCAGGGGGCCTATGAAGCTGAAAAGCTCTGTCCAACAACGAATACCATCATTCAGGCAAAATAGTAGCCTATAGAATGGAAAAAGTCTTTATTATAAATTTGGTAAAATGATATTCCTAAAATATATAAACCTCTAAAAACGAAAGCTGGACATCAAGAAAACAAAAATGCTGATTAAAAGATATGGAGTACAGAACAGTGCGGAGTGTTCTCAAAGGATGAAGCAACCAATGGCTGAGAAACACTTAAAAGTTTAACATGCTGGGGCTGGGGATTTAGCTCAGCGGTAGAGCGCTTGGCGCAAGGCCCTGGGTTCAGTCCCCAGCTCCGAAACAAAAGAAAAAAAAATTTTAACATGCTTAGCCATCAAGGAAATGGTAATTAAAACTTTCTTGAGATTTAGTTTTTTCCTAGTCAGAATTACCAGGATTAATTCCACATTCTCACCAGCATGTGCTGTCCTGAAGTTTTGATCTTAGCCTTTCTGATAGGTGTGAGGTGGAATCTCAGGGTGGTTTTGATTTGCATTTCCTTGATAACTAAGGCAGTTGAACATTTCTTCATGTGTTTCTTGGCCCTTCCAGATTCCTCTGTTGTAAATTCTTGGTTTAGTTCTATACCCCATTTTTGATTGTGTCGTTTGATATTTTTGAAGGCTAGCTTCTTGAGTTCTCTATATATTTTGGATATTAGTCCTCTATCAGATGTGGGGTTAGTGAAGATTTTTTTTTCCAATGTGCAGGTTGCCAATTTGTCTTATTGGCTATGTCTTTTGCCTTACAGAAGCTTATCAGTTTCTTTAGGTCCCATTTATCAATTCTTGATCTAAGAGCCTGGAGCCCACTCCCCACCCCACTTCCTGTGCCAATGAATTTGAAGCTCTTTCCCACTTTCTCTTCTATTTGATTCAGTGAATCTGGTTTTATGATGAGGTCCTTGATCCACTTGGACTATTCATTACTTTCCAGTTTCTTCAAGATAACATAGTCATTAATTTGCATTTTCAGAAATTGATATATCATTTTCTCCATTTATTTTTTTATGTATCTTTTTTCTTTTTAATTCTGCCTGCTTTCATTAGGTAATCTTGGAAGACTATCATTAGGTGTATGTATGCTTATAATTGTAAAATTTTCCTGCATAACCTGTATATCCTTAGAACATTACCTTTTTCATTTTTAAGACCTGTTTTTTTAAATCTCTTTTGTCACTTGACCTATTCTGTTGTTCTTATTTATACAGATTATATGGTACATTTTTTTCTGCCTTTTGTATTCATATACACACACACACACACACTTATTTGAATGTTTATAGACAGTCTTGGTAAAGTGTTTAAAACATTTTAATTCCATGCATTCTTTAATTGGACTTAATGTAATTAATTATTAAAATATCTATATTTATTATTCAGCTTATATTTACCCTATCATAAATTTTTGTTTCTCTTTACTGCTCTTTCTTTTTTACACTCATTTTCAGTACGTTTTTATAGTACATTTTCAAAGTCCTGAGTTTAAAACTGCATTGCCTTGAGTGTCTTCAGGCCGTGCTGTAGCAGTTATGCTTGGACTCAATGCACTGGTGCTCCTTGTTTACTCAGCTCTGCTCTAACACTTCACTCTACTTGTTCCTAGTAGAAGAATCTTATTTTACCTTGATATTTTGATGACCGTGTCACTAGAAATGTAGTATTTGGTTGACAATTTGTGCTCTTGCCGTGAGTCAGAATGTGTTGGTCAAGTATCTCTCTTTCGTAGTTCCAGTTGACTGGTTAGGTTCAATCATAACTGATCTTTAATTTTTTTCTTTTTCTTTCTTATTTTGACCTGTTTTGAAATTTTATCTTCATTTTTTCCATTTTTATTTCTTTAAAATGAAATTTCTGTTTTTCTAATGATTTTGTTTTAGGTATTTTTTTCAATTGCACTGTTTCCCCTTCAGTATTGAGACAATTGCCACGAAGGACTCAACTGAAAAGCAAATCATGTCTGTTCCTGGAAGTTAACACACGCGCTCTTTTCTTCTATGTGTATCAGTGTCTTTGATGCATAAGCAAAGTCAGCATAAAGACCTAACGTTTTCTTGGGGCAGTTTTATTTGGGCATTTTCCTTACCTGAACCTACAGAGTTCCCCTTGAGTATGAGTAGTTTGGCTGTTTCTGCACTGGTAAGGATCCCCACCACGCCATCTTTAGACTGACTTCTGGGGCAGTCTCTTCCTTTGTTCCTTTACAAGTTCATTATCAACAAAGAATTGGGCTTGAATTTGAGACTGCTGAGTTGCTTTGATGATTCTTCCATTTTCAGCTGTTCTTCTTGTGGGTAATCTGTGCTTTAGGCCAGTCTGCATCAGTCTTTTATATACTGTACACTTCCCTCTTCTGACTGTGTGTGTGTGTGTGTGTGTGTGTGTGTGTGTGTGTGTATGTGTGTGTGCACGCACTATGTCTTTTGACTTCCTGCCACCATTTACAGTTTTAAGCCTTCATAATTTAAACCTTCACAGTTTTAGAGACAATCTTAATTTTAATTTAACACTGCAATAATATTAGCACTAGTACAACTTACAACTGAGTATTTTTTCTTAATACTAAAGTTTAATTTTTACTCAATACAATAGTTTCAAGATGTGCAAATTATTAGTTTAGTAATCAAAATTTTTACTAAAGACCATTTTGGTTTCCCACTGCCAATAGATTTTTACTTGCTAAAAGTTCCTGTAGTCAGTCACTTAGATTTCTGTGCTAATATTGTGAGTTTGTTTAAGGAATTTACAATAAAAAGTTGGAGTCTCCATTATTGGGATATCAATTTTTCTGTAATAGGTTTTCTTCAGTGCTCAAATTTTATTTCTCAAGGCAGAACAGTTTGTTTATTACCTGGATATAGAAATAGTGTTTGCTCATTATGAAAATATATGGGAATTGTAGAGCAGTTAAAAGCAAAGACAATGGAAGACTTGTTTACCTTCTAGTATTTTAATAGAGTATTCTCTTTGTATTTTTAGAAAATTGACATTACATTGTATAAACTACTTCTATATCTATCATTTAAATATATTATGAATCTTTTTATGTCATAAAACATGCTATTAAATATATTTCAGCAAGTACAGAACATATGACTGTGAACTATTTTTCTCATATATGCAAATATGATCTTTAGAGTGGGTATTCTTTTATTCAGTTTACCATCTTGGTCTTTCCCTCAGACTTAAATAGAGTCCCATTATGCTAGTAATACTATAGTATGCAGTATTTTTACAAAATTTTTACATGTATTCTTTTATTTTTAATAAGGAGGCTGATTAGACTAAGTTAAATCTAAGGATATGGTAATTCATCTACACACTCAAGAACTTTGTCCAAAGCTATTCATTGCCATGTAACCACCTTGAAAGAATGATAAAATTTTAAGGAAAGTTTTATGTTTCTAGCAGTCATAATAGTTAAAGCCTTTTGCCTTTTATTTAATTTTAAAATAGAGTAATTTTGAGTGTCCTATTATATAACTAGCCATTCATGTTGATGAAATTCCAATTACTTCACTTATATTATTTGATAAATCCTAATTACTTTGCATTTATTATTTATTAATCATTTTAATAGTACTTTAATTTTTTATGAATGTTTTCAAAATTATCAACAATAATGGCTGATTTGTTTTAGGTGTGATCAAGTATTCAGGCATGCATCTAAATTATAATGATAAAATGTTTCCATTAATTTTCCTTAAAATTTATTTATTTTTTTTTCTGGCTAATTCAGGCTCAGTACAAGCTTTTTTCTTTTATTCATCCATCAACTTGGTTTGCTATTGAAATTACTAATGAGCACATAATGTTACATATTAGATAAAGGTGAATTGGAAAAAGATAATAAAAAGTAGACTAAAATAGAATGAATCACAAGAGGAATACATACAAAAACCAAACTGTATAAAACCAAAGATCAAGGAGAAATCGGTAAACAACATTTTATAGTAACAATAATAATTAACAGAAGAAATCTGTATGTAGAAATGTTGGTAGTGAAAGATGTGATTCACATACTTTCTTTAAAATTGTGAGTGGGTGTGTGTGTACATACAAAACTTATGATTGTTTACAAAGAGTTTACTAAAACAAAGTGAAAATTAAACACATTTCTGAGGAAAATTGACCCTCTCATGAAGCACTGTTTTCCTCAAATTCCAGTTTCTTGCAGCTGTCCTTGAACCCAGACAGATCACCTTTCTGCCCCTGTGGCTTAAAAGAATTGCTATTTAGATCTATAGTTCAAAATCTCAGTAAAAAAATGAAGCAACTGTTAAGCAGAAACAAACTGTAGATGAGAGTGGCATTCCTACAAAGGGACACCGAGGAGTTCGTGTGCTGCCTTGAGCAAGAACACAGATACAGACTTTTGTACACATTAACACTAACCTCTTCCTTCATTAAACTTTTTCAGTAGTCATGGGATAGAAACTTTGGTTTCTACTTTGAAAAGAATTTTTTTGTCCATTTTTCTGTAACTCAAGATGGAAAATTCCTGACTTTCACAAACATAGAACTATGGTTAAAATCTTATAATCCCTGTTTTGTTTGCAAATATGTGTGTGCCTCATGTTTGCAGTGCTCACAGAGCCCAGAGGATGGTGCTGGATCTCCTGTAGCTGGAGTTGAAGATTGTGAGCCACTATATGGGTGCAGGCAACCAAGCCCATTCCTTTGAAAGGGCAGAAAGTGCTCTTAACCACGCAACCATCTCTTCAGCCTCATTTTTTGTGGTAAATTAATGCCAATCAATTTGTGATCAGACTCAGCTAGCTGTTTTATCATATTAAATTTTGGAAGCATTTGAAATGGTCTCTCATGCATGTTAATTAAGTTTATCCCCGCCTTCCTTCCTCATTTGCTCATGAATTCTGTTCCCCATTCTCTTGCTTTCTAGGTGTATGTTGTGGTACATGTTAAGAAGTTACTTTCACAAAACACTTCTTTCATTTCTTTTGATACTTTAGAGATGTGAGGATAAGAACAACAAAATATCTTAGTTTTTTTTTTTTAATTAACTTGAGTATTTCTTATATACATTTCGAGTGTCCCGGTTTCCGGGCAAACATCCCCCTCCCCCCTCCCCTTCCTTATGGGTGTTCCCCTCCCCACCCTCCCCCCATTGCCGCCCTCCCACCAACAGTCTAGTTCACTGGGGGTTCAGTCTTAGCAGGACCCAGGGCTTCCCCTTCCACTGGTGCTCTTACTAGGATATTCATTGCTACCTATGAGGTCAGAGTCCAGGGTCAGTCCATGTATAGTCTTTAGGTAGTGGCTTAGTCCCAGGAAGCTCTGGTTGCTTGGCATTGTTGTTCATATGGGGTCTGGAGCCCCTTCAAGCTCTTCCAGTTCTTTCTCTGATTCCTTCAACGGGGGTCCTATTCTCAGTTCAGTGGTTTGCTGCTGGCATTCGCCTCTGTATTTGCTGTATTCTGGCTGTGTCTCTCAGGAGCGATCTACATCCGGCTCCTGTAGGTCTGCACTTCTTTGCTTCATCCATCTTGTCTAATTGGGTGGCTGTATATGTATGGGCCACATGTGGGGCAGGCTCTGAATGGGTGTTCCTTCAGTCGGACTTAAGCTTTGTACAGGGTGATAAGCATGGATTGATCTGCATTCTTCTACATGTTGACCTCCAGTTGAACCAGCACCGTTTGCTGAAAATGCTATCTTTTTTCCATTTGATGGTTTTGGCTCCTTTGTCAAAAATCAAGTGCCCATAGGTGTGTGGATTCATTTCTGGGTCTTCAGTTCTATTCCATTGGTCTATCTGTTTGTCTCTGTACCAATACCATGCAGTTTTTATCACTATTGCTCTGTAATACTGCTTGAGTTCAGGGATAGTGATTCCCCCTGAAGTCCTTTTATTGTTGAGGATAGTTTTAGCTATCCTGGGTTTTTTGTTATTCCAGATGAATTTGCAAATTGTTCTGTCTAACTCTGAAGAATTGGATTGGTATTTTGATGGGGATTGCATTGAATCTGTAGATCGCTTTTGGTAAAATGGCCATTTTTACTATATTAATCCTGCCAATCCATGAGCATGGGAGATCTTTCCATCTTCTGAGGTCTTCTTCAATTTCTTTCTTCAGAGTCTTGAAGTTCTTATTGTACAGATCTTTTACTTGCTTGGATAAAGTCACACCGAGGTACTTTATATTATTTGGGTGTATTATGAAGGGTGTCGTTTCCCTAATTTGTTTCTCGGCTTGTTTCTCTTTTGTGTAGAGGAAGGCTACTGATTTATTTGAGTTAATTTTATACCCAGCCACTTGGCTGAAGTTGTTTATCAACTTTAGTAGTTCTCTGGTGGAACTTTTGGGATCACTTAAATATACTATCATATCATCTGCAAAAAGTGATATTTTGACTTCTTCTTTTCCAATCTGCATCCCTTTGACCTCCTTTTGTTGTCTGAATATCTTAGTTTTTTTTTTTTTTTGGTTCTTTTTTTCAGAGCTGGGGACCGAACCCAGGGCCTTGCGCTTCCTAGGCAAGCGCTCTACCACTGAGCTAAATCCCCAACCCCAATATCTTAGTTTTTAATGTAATATATGATTGTTTTAACTGAGGAAGTTAAAAACAGCTTTTGAAATTTTAGTTTACTTAGTTAAATTTTAGTTCGTTCAATGAAATATTCAGTAATTTAAATAAATGCTTTTGCTACAATAAGTATGTATATTGTATGATATTAGTAATTAGAATGTTTTATTTTATTTATTTAATTTGGATGTAGTATAAAATTTATATCTGAAGATACTTCCTGGAATAGGTATACACATACGAAAAGATTGTGAAGCACTTTGCTTATCACATTTCTAAAGCAAAGATTTAATTTACAATATTTCTACAATTATAAATTTTACTTGTTTGGGTAGAGGTCTGGCTGCGTGATAGAATTGATCCTTACTGTGCCTGAGGCTTGTACCATCTTTCCCATGTGCATAAACATGTGATGTGGTAGATCAGCATACATACATATGTAATTCAGAACATAGGCTTGCTTGGTGTCACCCATGTCAACTCTTGATTGGGCTTTTCTGCTAGAGATTTGCTTTTGCTCAAACTCCCTTCATTGCTGTTACAGTTGTTGATGTTTAGGTGAAACTTCTTCCTCCTACTTCCTTTGTGCCTTGCTTGTTTAAAACTAACCCCAGGGATCTGGTGAGGAAAGGGGCTGCAGCTGGACAGCTTGAAGCTGAGAGATGGCATGTTTCTACCTCCTGAGTTAACTATAATCATGAAACAAAACTAAAGCATAGGTTCCCAATGACAGGTGACCTTAGTGTTTGCCAAGTGTGACAACTGACTCACAATCGTAACCTCTGAGGTCTGTAAGTAGCTTTGTATCTGCAACACTTTCTATTGTTCCCAGTTGGTTTTAAATTACACGTTGTAATCATGTGCTTCACTCATAATTTATTAAGCATACTATACCACGGACTACTTTCATGATATATTTAACTTGTTACTGGAGGTATAATATTTGGTGTAATGAGATTTACTGATTGCTACTGTGAGTTTATAACAGCATACATATCATATAAGCTTTTCTTAATTTAGTAGATTAAACACAAGACATTTATGCTTTAAATGTAGTAGTTTTAAAATAGAACTTCAATTTTATAAGTGCTTTGTAAAGTATACAGATTTGTCCAGAAGGTTACATTTTAGGCCAAATATTAATTTAAAATATAAATAATCAAGTTTATCTAATACTGTGAGACTTTTAAAAATCATTTACTTATTCATTTAACTGCATTATTTTGTTGTTTTAAGAATAAGGGTAGTTTTTACCTTTTGAAGGGCCAATAATGAAAAGTGATTTTGAAAGTGTAAGAACTTAATTTTCTACAGAAGGCTCTCTAGTATAATGATGAAATTATTGTCATTTGATTTTTATAATTTCAGTTCATTGACTTGTAGTCATATTCAGCTCTTTGGTTTCTTACATCCTGTTTTACAATATAAAGTAATTAGGGATTTTGCAAGGATTTGTAAAAGCTTGGTTTACGAGGTTTAAAAATCTTTTTGCTTCAAAGATGAAAAATGTCATTAAAAGAAAAGAAAAACATTCAATAATAAATAAATTACTGTATATATATTAATTGTACCTCTTCATAAATCATAGTTCTTGATAAAAAGAATATTAAGAAGTTGTGTTATAGTGCAGCTGTACGGCATTGCTTTTTCCTGAATTGGGAGAGTGAATAAAGAAAGACTGGTGCCATTGCTGAAGAGTCCTGAGTATTACGTACTGATTCTTAAACAGATGGTGCCCATAATTTTATGCTTTGACACTGTGAAGTTTGTAGATTTAGATCAACAGAGGAGCAGTTAGGGAAGAGATTTTATGGGTTTTTTTGGGTTTTTTTTGTATCCTAAAGAGTACTTTGAAGAAAAGACACTTGTGTATTTGTAATAATTATGTTTAAAACCTTAAACTTTTTTTGCTTTGCTTTATTTTATAAATATTTTAAATAATTTTCAAAACAATTCTAATTATACCTAACTACATTTGTTCATGGAACTAAGTTAAACCAAGAAATACCAAAATCTTTACAATAGTTTTGTTTTAAAAAATTTTTAATAAGCACTTAACTGCATTTCGCTTTCATTGAACTAGGATTGATCTAACAAGGTGTGTGTGTGTGTGTGTGTGTGTGTGTGTGTGTGTGTGTGTGTGTGTGTGTTTGTGTGGTGTCCTTTTAAGAGTGTGATAAATACCTCAGGAGCTAAATATGAAATTTTAAGTACCCACACTTTACTCAAAATCTAAGACAGCAATATACAAGTCATTTGAGTTATAAGAAGATAGAGAGAAGGCTGGTTAGTGTCAGCCTTTTGGATGGAATAGGGCTACATTTGCATGTCATAATTTTAATAGAGAATTTTTGTTTTGTGCACTTTGATAATTTAAAAAATGAAACTCGTTTTGCACTTTTCTCATATGCCATTTTAAAAAAACCGGATTAAGGGCCTAAAGGAATAGAGGAAGCGAATGGACACTGATGGTTCAAAACATCTCATTTTTGCCTAAAAGCAAGACCGGCAGATAAATGCCCATAAAGGGATTTCTTTCTTAAGCCCCATGGATTTTTCCCCCCACAACTTTTTGTGTGAGTTAGAAATGAAAACCATTCATCTAGTGCCCCAAAGAACGGTCTTATTGAATGGAATAACAGTGTAATGTACCATTGAAGGCAGGATTGAAAGTGATTATCTTGTTAACTCTTGACAGTTACCGCCAGCTTGAAATGGAACCGGCAGGCTTGATTTGCAAATGAATTAGAGCTTTTTCATTTTGTGCCAGGATCATCTTTTTATATTCTGATATGACAGATGCTATGTTCCAGGCTTTTGTTTTTCTTCAGTTTTATACTTGCAAATAAAAAACAAAAGATTATCATAATTTTATTTGCATTTTTTCTTGGAGTTTATTCTTTTTGTAAAGTTTTTAATTTTATATTTTTCAAAAATTTGTTGAAGATTTCTGTTTTTGTTAGAATTAAATTTAACAATTTTAACTACTGTAGTAATTGGTAACAAGAAAAATTTCAGCAAAAGAACATTTGTGGTATAAAGGAATATTACAATTGGTGAAACTTTTGTAGAAATAGGGTTTTTGGGGGCGGGGTATTTGAGATAAGTTGAAGCCTGTAGAGATTCCAAGAGCCCAGACAAGAACTCTCCACCTGTCCAAACCCATCAGCCTGCCCGCATTTGTCCCACCATCCCCTTCTCCCCTCCTCACTACAGTGTGCATGTCTTTTCTGAACAGAAGGAGCAACACTGGGAGCAGTGTCCTCCTGGACTATTGAAGTCTTTGCTCTGTGTAGAACTCAAGGATAACCATAATGGCTTGAAATACGAGGTTGTGAAAACTCAGGTTAGAAATGAAGCCAATCTGTTGTTGTTGTTGGTTTTTGTTTTTGTTTTTTTTTTTTTAATTTTCCAAAAACAATGGTGAGATTTCTCCATTCTTTTATCTCTTTGTCCTTTTTTTTTTTTTTTTTTTTTTTGGGTGCAGGAGAATGAGCCCAGAGCAAGTGTCCTTACTACTGAGCTTCAGTCCTGTAGTAGTAGTAGTAGTCCCATTGATCAAATGTGCCTGTGTGTATTTCAAAATCAGGTATATTGTACATGGTGGTATTAGTACATTCTTAATTTTTTAGTTTTAACTTGGAACCACTTTAACTAATCCAAAAAATATTATTGGTGGTTTAATATAGTTAAAGCATGACTATTTCATTTAATACTAAATGTTCAAAGTAGCAACATATCCCTAATTCTAAGTAATGTGTGTTTTCAATCCAAAAAAGAGTAAAGAAAGCAAGAAACTTGTTGTCCCTCTGTGTCTTCTGGAGATTGGTCGAGTACACCAAAATCAATCGATGTGTGCTCAATTCCTTAACGTAAAGTAGTTTGATGTAATGGCTGTATACATACACACACACACACACACACACACACACACACACACACACACACACGTATCCTTTACATCATTCCAGAATTCTGGAAATACCTAGTACAATGTAGTTGGTGTTTAATGGTTGCCATACTGTACTGTTTAGACAACAATTACAAGAAAGATGACCATGTGTCTTTAATAGGATGCAGTTACTCTTTTCTAATGTCTTCTGCCTCTGGTTGGTTAAATCTGCCATTTGGAGCCTTTGCTGAAGCCATGAATACAGAACTTAAAGATAAAACGAACAAGGTGTGTGTGTGTGTGTGTGTGTGTGTGTGTGTGTGTGTGTGTGTGTGTGTGTGTGTTTGTGTGTTTGTGTGTGTGTGTATACATTTTAATACATTTTATTTTTGAGTTATGAGTTACATAACTTGTTTATTGGTGTGGATTTGAAGTTTCAGGTACTATAATGCTGTTTTAATTCTGCTTTGTGATAGTTACTGGTTTTCTTTGTACTTTTTGGCTTTTAAAAATTTCATGAAACATATTTTGATCAGTCTTTCCCTTCTCCACTCTTCCTCCATTGTTCTCAATTCCCTGCCCATACAACGTTATGTTCTTTTTCTCTTAAAAATAAAAATCAAAACAAATTTTAAAAAAAACCTAAAAAACAAAAAATATTCAAAATAACAAAAAGAAAAGCACATAAAAATATGGAGTACTGGAAAAGTTAGTAGAGCAGAAGACAATGAAAGCAAGCAATTCTTGGTCTGAATGAGATTTTGTATGCTTCCGTTATTTTATCTTCTAGGTATTTGTAGTATTTTATTTTTAACTGTTTTTCACATATTAACTACTTAAATGACTAGTACCCAGCCAGTGGTTGCTCTTCATGTGCTTGCATGCCAGTTCCATTCCTGCCTGTAAGCTCCATGGACATGCACCACTTTTCCCACTTTACCTTGATAGCATCTCACATAACAGTCTGGTTTCTCTAGGATGCCAAACATAACAGCTTCAGTGGAAGGTGTAAAGCATTTGAACGTGATAATAATGTAGCCTTTTAAAAATGAGAGCACAGCTTGCTACACAGGGTAGATGGTTGCTAAAATAAAGGAAAAAAATCTAGGAAAATAATTACAAGAGAATTAAAGACTAGGCTAAGAGTTATGACTGTCAGAGTAGGATACTGGTCATTGACATAGTAGAGATGGTATCTGCAGCTATAAAAGCCATGGTCAAGTAGGACACAGTGACACACTCTTTATTCAGGGAGAGAGAAGAAAGAAGTAGTTGATTTCTGGGTCATGGGCTTCAGCATCAGGTGAATGTTTGATCTGTTTCTGAAAACTAAAATACTAGCAAGAACGAGGTTTGGAGAAGGAACTTGAGAATTCCAGTGTGGGACCCTTCAGAACTTTTTGTCTTTATATTTTGAAACCTGCAAAAAAGGATATCAAATAGGCAGCTAGATAAATGGATGGACATCTTGAACTTTGGAGTGATGTGTTTTTGTCACAGGGTACTGTATGTAGATCAGGATAAGGCATAGCATAAGAAAAATGAACCTTGTGAAGCTCTGATTTTCAGAGAACACTGAGCACTGAGCACATTTTTGTTTGTTTAATTTTAGAAAGTGTAGAAAAACCAAATGATGTGATCTCAGAGAAGATAAGGAGAAGCTTTGAAAGAAGGGGCATTGGCTAACTCAGTGATTGTTCTGAGAAGTACCAAGATTGATGGAAAAGTTGAGTTTGAATTTGGTAATATAGAGACACCAGTAGGCACTTTTTCAAAAATAACTTTTGGATGTGGTGAAAGATAAGAATGCAGAGTTATGATGTACATTTATTTTTCTTTGACCCAAAACTTGACAAGAAAGTAAAATTAGTAGAATGGTACCCAAGTAACCTGAACCCAGGCCATAATTCTGTGATCATTCAAACCCAACTATAGGCCATGGAAAGTAGTTTCGACTTAACAGTAGTTTAGCTTAAAAGTCATTTAAAAATTATTTATTAATTTATTTACTTTTTCTTGTGTAGTAGTGTTAAAAGGCAATACACACTCAACAGACACAGTACTTTGAATGATACTTTTGGGCTAGTACTAAGTTGTACTACACCATGTTGTGAGGCCAGGCCGAGCGCCCTGCTAGCCATAGCAAGACCAGTATAAGAAACCCATCCAGTACAGCAGACTGTATTGCTAAGCTAAAACGTTCTACTGGTGAGGCATGTTAAATATTCTTTCAGTTCGAGATAGGATAATTTTAGTTTATGGTAGCTCTACTGAAAAGTAACCTGTTAGAAGTTAAAGACAATGTGTATGCTCATCTCCAGTTCTGCCATTTCTTTAAAATTTCACTGAGCTTTTTAGAAATGTTACTTGATCTGGTGTTTAAAATCATCTATTTGAATATATCCTGTGTGTATATATAATGCACATGCTAATAAACTTACATTTCTTTTTTTAAGAACTCATCAAAGTTAAAGAAAAATTTTCTTTTTCTACAGCATAAAGTGTTTTAATACTCGTAGAATTGTTGATCAGTCAATACAGTTGTCTTTAAGTCATGTCACTGTCTTTGTTCTAACATTCTATGTATATATAGCTAATAATGTTTTAGTAAAATGGTTTTAGAAGAAGAAGCCACTAAATTTTGGTTCCAGAGGCAAAATGATAGAATTCACCAATAATGTTGTCATTCTGGTCTTGAGTAAGAATGTATCTGCCAATGATCTGCAATTCTAATTCAGTGAATTGTTGATAGTTATATTAGTAAGACATTGTATAATCGAGTTAGTTAACCTTTGTATCTCAAGTTCTAAGAATATTTATCTTTAATGTAGAGATGAAGAATGTTAAAATTTGGTTAACGTTGCCAATAAAAGGATCCGTACTTACCCAGTGCACAATGAAATGTGAATGTATGGAAACATCACTAAATGCCATCAATTTGTAAAATTAATAATGTATCACTAGTTAAAATAATAAAAGAATTCTTATGATACTAAAACAGATAGCTTACCTAAACAAAAATTTGAGGAGTAAACACATAGAAGCCACTTAATATTGGGACTTTGAGGGTTAGCCTGTGGGTAGTTTTCTATAACAACAACAACAATTCAGTTGATCTTGAGGAACAGTCTTGATATCATCCAAACAGTCCATTGGAGTCTTGGTAGTGAGAGTGTAAGTTTCGGTTTCAGCTCACGTTCTGTGAAGCGTATGAGTCACGGCACTTTGCTGGTGTGTTATCCAACTGCCTCCTAGGCCTCCATCTCAAAGCATTGGGCTTTCCCCTTTCTGTGGCACCTTATAAAGAGGCTGCACTGTGGCCAGATACAACCATTAAATGTCAAAAAGGGAACAAAGTTTAGAGATGTAAGAACGACACCATTCATGTAGCAAAAGTGGGAATTTATTCGGTTCATAGACCATAAGTATGATAATGATGGAGAGGGAAAGAGAAGACGATTTGGGTTATTTGAGGGTAGCAATATTCATATTACTGGGAGGAGAATGAACTTTTTTTCTTTTAAAAAAAGGTCCATTGTGTACAATAGTAGAAAATTATTAGCTGAATATAGAAGGCTACAGACAAGCTAGTGATCTTTCCTCAAGTGTGATGACATTAATTAAGGAGTCCAATGTTGAATGGATTTTAGTTTGAGTGTAGAATCTGAATCTGATACAAATGACACAGGGAGGGAGGGAGGGAAGGTGCTTCAGCTTTTCCAGACAAATCACAGAAGAGTTAACATTTCTGCCATCTCATGTATTTTGGCCATGTCTATGTTATCTCTACTTCAGTTCTCCCTTCTCGAACTAAATCTATTTCTTCTGTGTCTATATAATCATGTAGCAAATGTAGGAAGATTACATTTATACTAGACAATGTAGTTGCTATAAAAATGAACAGAAATGTGAATATGATCTTTAAATACTGAAGGTAATAGGCACACACATAAATAACTTATGAGAAAGTTTAGCAGTGCTCTGGAGAACAGGGAAAACGTGGGCTCAATATAAACCGAGCCTCATTTTATTTAATATACCACACTACATCTCTTTTATAACTGGAGTTCTAGCTTTGGACCCTGATTGCACAATATCTACTATTTTATAAATCTACTCCCTTGCTCTAAGCTTCACGTTTGTTACTCTTTTAATGAAGATAGTGTATTACACCAAAAAGTTGCTATGTGGATTTTTGTAAAATATATAAATATTGATCAATAGTGTTTGTATTTTAGTTTATATCCTTTTAGGTAACACTGATGGATCTTACTCTATAAAATGAATGCATACACCCCTTTTAATTTTTTTACAAATGTAGATATTCTATTATTTTGAAATATGTTTTAATAGTTCATATGCCAGAAAACTGGTTTTGTGAAAATACTCAATTACATCATCATTTTAATGGCTGTTTAAGTCTCTGTATTATTGATATTAATATTTTACTTCCCCAGCACTGGGTATTTGGTTTGTTTTCATTTTGGAAAATTAAATATGACAAGTTCATTAATAGATGATTGAATGATTTAACTAAACTTAGGCAAGTAAAACTTTGCTAGGTCAAAGGTTTTATGTGTATTGCTAAGAATTTTTTAAAAAATATGAAAAATAAGTAGAAATGTTTCTAGATCTATGTAAATAAAATAGAAATGTAAATAAATTGATTTAGATCTGTTTTCCCAGTTACTGTCTGGAAGATGTTATTTTGCTCTTGCAGCAGTGTGTCAGGCCAGAGTCCTTGAGCCTCCCATGCCGCAAAGCCATCAGTTCATAGATCTTTGCCTGTCTTTTAGATATAAAATGACATGCATGTTATATATAAATTTCCATGCATTGTACTGTTTCTTTACATTTGTTAGCAGTCTCCTATGATTTTTCTCTTTTGTGGGTATTGGTAGAAATATTATAAATTGTAAATATTCAGGCCCAGCACCTGCAACCTGCAAGACTATTAATGAGGTTTATAGTTCTTTTTACTTAAATCCCCATTGAAGTCTTCTACCCAATCTTACTTCCAATTACAGAGTAGAAGTATACTGCATAATTATTTCATTATTGAGGTTATTTTTTTTTTAAGATTGGCAGTAATAAACTTTACTTTCATTAAAATTCAGGTAACCTGAATTCAAATTGTCCTTTTTCTATCTGAAATGAATATTCTATGACCTAATTAATCTCTCTAAGCTTCATTTATTTATACATATATAATTATTAACTATATATTAGGCCATTAAAGTTTAAATTAGCTAATTAATGGAATGTACTTACACACTTGACATATATATTCTGTTTCCTCAGAAGCTGCATCTCTAAAATAATCATCTCCTTTAGACAAGTAGTCTGAATAGAGCCAAGCAGTGTGAAGACCTAAAGCAGAGCAATGCAAAAGGAAACCCAGCACTTAGGCTAGGGGGTTGGCTCCACCTGTGAGGGGTCGCCTCCTTTGCAAGCTTGAAGACTGGAGTTTGCACCCTCCCCTTTCAGGAGGGCATAGGAGGGTGGAGATTTAAGACCTTCAGGCTGATTGGTAAGGCAGACTGGCCATATGGGAGGGATGACCCAATAAAGGAGACACATAGCAGTCGAGAAAGACACACAGTGTCACTCTCAGGCCTCCACATGCATACACACACATATGAGCATATACACATATAAGCATATACTCATACTGTACATACAGACACGGGCAAAAAAATAAGGGAAAGAAATGGTAATTAATTTGACTTGAACAAGACTGTTGAATACTAAGCTGAAGAGTTCAGTTTGAGTTTCTGTTCTCTGCTGAAGTTGACCAGTTTGCATAAAAGCAGAAGAAAAGAGCATCAAAAGACTTTAATAATTGAAGAATTGACTGATCACCCTGTAATTGCTGAGATTTTTTATATACACAAGTATTGCGTTTCCTTGCAATTCTAGCATCTAAGGACAACTGTTTACAAAACTATTTGGTGATTGTGACTCAAGTCATACATTTTGGCAGATATTGCTTTTGTGACATTGTTGATGCTTAATTCTATGATAGTAAACTTTTTGAAAGTAGAAATTGGATGTAAATGACAGTTATAAATATTACTAGGGGAGATTGGGGATTTAGCTCAGTGATAGAGCGCTTGCCTAGCAAGCGCAAGGCCCTGGGTTCAGTCCCCAGCTCCAAAAAAAAAAGAAAAAAAAAAAAGAAAAAAAAAAAGAAAAAAAATATTACTAGGGAATGTAAATTGTTTATGGTTAAGTACTATGATATTGATTTTTTTAATTACTTATACCTGGTCCTCAAAGTAAATTAAAATTATATATAATTAATAAATTTTGAATACTATGATTAATTATTTTTACAAATCAATTTTATTTTAAATACAAATCTGGATCACCTCAAACATCCAACAAGAAGAAATAAGTTAGCACAGTGTTTTTGTGTGAAAAGAATAGAATAGAATTATTATATGTAATTATATTTTTGATACTTAAAATTGTTTACATAATTAAGTATGATCCCATTTGTGTAAGGAAAATAATTGTATTAATGTGTTGTATAAAAATGTCTTGAAAAGCTATAACATACTGAAGCTATTATCACTGGCTGGTGATATTCAGGTACCTTTTTATTCTTAGTTAGAACCAGATGTGATTTGACTTTCTCTAGTGAGCACTTATTGTGTGCAGGGTCACTTGTAGCCCAGATGGCACCTGTGTGCACTTTAGGACAGTCTTGTTTCTGTAGTCCCATAGCAGGGTACACTGACTGAATAAAAAAAGTTGCTTTGAACTTCTACATGTTTTCTAGACTTTCTTAAATTTTTTTGTAATCGACAATACATAAAATCATACATCATGGACTTCAAACGTTACATAATACATTTATTTTGAATTAAAGAGTTGACCGTTTTCTCTGGGCAGATGACTCCTTACTTCACCTCTTGTCATGAGCTCATGTGCCTGCTCTTTCTTTTCTGTTTACTTGGTCTACCCAAATATAATCGACCCTTCAGGCTCCAGCCAATGTTATCCTTTTCCTTGAAACCTTTCCCAGACATTCTGATGCATATGACAGTTGCTCCTTTTCTGAACCTTTTTAAACTAGGTCAAGGACATAGACTGAGAATGGTAATGTGATGATGAGTGGACTGCCATCTCGACGACGAATTCCAGATGTCTGGCCATGACTCCTTTGAACAAAATGTTAAGAAAGAGTTTGAATTGTATATAGCCTAAGGGTAAAGAGGGTTGATTTGATGATGAGCATTTGTTTTGTATGTAGAAAATAGAAGATCAGGTAACATATGTACCATATATGTTCCTACCTCAATTGGACATTAAGAGTTTTACATATTACCTTTGGTTTGACAGTGCAGTTTTAAGTATCTAATATATAGATACCATGTCTTAATATTTCTGATCTTTTCATGTTGTGATTATTATAACTCCTTAAGGAATGAGCATGCTTAATAAGCAACCCCCAACATTCCAGGGTGCATTCTGTGCCAGTTCTCCTTTGAAGAGCTTTTAGATTTGTTCTTTTAGAGTAAATCTGCTAAAGACAAATTCCCTTAGTTTTCCATTGAGCTCGTAGTTTAAAGCATGATTTAAGAAATATTGAGGTCTCTTTTCTTTTCCCACGGATGTTTGTGAACTTCAGAACCTGTTTACCTGGCTTACTGGTAGTAACTTACTTATCCATACCAGCTTAAATGCTCAGTTTCCCATTGGACTGAGCCCATTCTGTATTACTGCAGCATGGGTGTTAAGTGCGTTAAATTTCAGTTTGTCTCCACACTGAATATTCCCCAATCCTTGTCTTTAAAACTTTAAATAATGTCAGGAATAAAATAACATTTAAATTTTAACAACCGTGCATATTTATCTGTGTAAATGTGCAAATTCTCAAGTATAACTTAATGCCAAGCGGTACT
>NC_141535.1:153155000-153167500 GCF_021556685.1 Rattus norvegicus
CTTATAGTTTAGAAAGGACTTTGGTAAACATTATGTTGCATGGTCTGTAGAAACAACTTACGTATCCTAGTTATCTTCATGTTTCGCTGCGAAGTTTGCTTACTCACACTGTGTGGCTTCAGCAGACATGCATAAAATCACAAAGCTTGTGTGGATATATATCTTATATATATGAGATTAAAGTCAAATTTAGATATTCTGCTTCTAGAACCAATATACTTATTCTAGAACCAATTACTATTGTACTATTCTAGAACCAATATGCTTACATTGCATTATCTGTGTTTTTTTCTATGGGGTGAGTTTTATATATAACATTTGGAAGAAACTGGGAATATAAGTATAGTCATTAAATTTTTCATTAATGATTTGTATTGTTTTTTTAATACTTTTTTGAAAATTTTCTGAATTATTTTGTATTTTTTACTAATGTTAATAACATATTTCAGAAATGTCTTTTTCTTGAATGTTATTGGAGAAGTGTCCTCTTCCCTGGCAGGTCAGTCCAGGATGATTAAATGTGGAAGTGGTAAGACTTTACTGTTCTAGTCCACCGTCCCACATGCCCCTCTTCTGTAAAAACAATAATAAGCAAAAAAAACAATACAACAGCAGCTCACTCTATATGCACCCAGAACTTTTCCCACCCCATTTTTTCATATTACTTTTATCCCAGCCTACCCTCCCAGGAGGCAATCCTATACCCTCTGTGTGGTGTGTACTGGTTGTTTTTATATCAGCTTGACACAAGCTAGAATTATTTGAGAAGAGAGAACCCTAAATAAGAAAATGCCCCAATCAGATTGGCTTGAGACAGTCCTGAGGTGTATTTTCCTAATTAGTGATTGATGTGGTAGGGCCAAGCCCATTGTGGGCGGTGCCATTACCTGGGTTGGTGGTCCTTGGCTACATAAGAAAGCAGGCTTAGAAAACTTGAGGATTAGTCCAGCACCCTCCATGGCCTCTGCTTTAGTTCTTCACTAAAGGTTGTGGCCTCCAGCTCCTGTCCTGACTTCCATGGGTGATGAACTGTAGGCTGTAAGAGTAAATAAATCCTTCCCACCCCAAGTTGCTTTTGATCAAGCTGTTATCATCACAGTAGAAAAGTAACTAAGATTGAGTGGGACTGGGCAAGGCTGTTCAAAGACCTAACTGGAAACTGTCAGATTTAGATGCTTGTAACTGCTCATGTGCTCTATTTCAGACATTGTAAAGTAGGTACTGGAATATAATTTTTTTATTAATTTAATATATTTTGTCAAAGAATTTTCTTTATGGTGCTTTAGTTGGGAGACTGAATGAACTTTGTGACTTGTAATAAATTCTGTCATGCAACATGTTCAGGGTGTTACAGAAACATTTTGGAAGAACTTTTTAAATTGTGGTAAGAGAGAAGTTTTCTTCCATTGAAACTTAGTTTAGGAGTCTCCAAAGTTTGATTTTTATTTGTTAACAAAATAAAAATTGTGGGAGAATAAGAAAAAGGAGCATAGTTCAATATGAGTGAAAACTAGATTAATTGTCTGCTGTCCATTTTGGCTATTACTGCCAGTTTCCATGTGATATAGTTTTGACAAGATACATGTGTTAAGAAAACATATGTTAGAAAGATTTCACTTACTTATAAAAGCTACATTGACATTGAATGAGTCAGGAGCCATTGAGATCCATTTAGATGCTCATACAGTGATTTCTGTGAGAATAGAGGATGGTCTCCAAATAAGGCACCACCTGTGAAGTGGACAAGAAATGTGCTGAGATGATAATCACTAAGGATAGAGGATGGCCAAGACTCTGGTAGTGAATCAAGGGACACCCCAATAATAACTACTTTTCTGTCTGATGTGCCATCTAAAATGCATGCTTAAAAAACATTGTAGCAAGGTGTGTTAACACCTAGGTGGCAATCCCATGTGGATCTCTGAGTTTGAGGTCAGACTGGTCTACATTGTAAGTTACAGAAAAACACTTATCTGTGTATTACTGTATTTCCAAATCTTCTCGACTTTAATCTCTTAGGCCATGCTGCTTACAAAGTAAGTCAGAGCTTCTAACCTCCACCTTTATGCCGGATCCAGCATTCTAAAAGTAACTTAGCACTCTGCTGCTGACACTTATCTTTATCTCTCCGCTGCTTCTAGTACCCTCAGCAAAATTGTACATTCAAGTCAAAATGTAAGATTAGCGAAACTCCTTCTCTAAGCTCTAATTAGTGGCAAGAATAAATTACTGCAAACTGTGAAAGGAGAATCTGTTTATAATTCTAATTTTATTATTATAAATATGATGTTTTTAATTGAATCCAAATCTTTGTTTTCACAAGAACATTCTATGATTATTTGTGTCACTCAGAATTTAACCTGCCTATAACTCCAATTCTAGGGAAACAAAGCCCTGTTCTGTACTATTTAGGTGCGCGCGCGCAGACACACACACACACACACACACACACACACACACACACACACACACACACCATTTAGCTTTAATTTAGCTTTAATTATAATAGGTATATATGTGGGGCATATTTAGGTCCTCACGGAGGCAAGAAAAGACATTGCATCCCCTGACTTTGGAGTTACAGGTAGTTGAAAGCTAGTTGGTGTGGGTGTTGGAAACCATCCTCAGATCCTTTGCAAGTTCAGCACACATTCTTAACTTTTGAGCCATCTATCCAACTGAAAATAAATCTTTAAAAAATTGGTAAGACCTGTAATCATCCTGAAACTAAAACATTGCGTGATCTGAGAAGGAAAGTGACAGTCCATAGGAAAGTCAAAGTCCATTTGACAGTAATATACTAGTGTAGACTGCAGCCTTCTAAACCATCCACCTGGAGACAGAAAGACCCTGTGAGGTCAGAGCACTTACTAGGGGTGGCAGAGGAGCCAGTGGCTTACACATGCCTTTATATTTTCCAAGGATTCTGACAGCCTCTTCTGGTCTCCATGGAGACTGCATGCATATGATAGTCTTGCGGTCACACACGGCATAAATACAAAACTTTAAAAATACAGACAGATTTCTACCATGTATTTAAAACACAGGGCCAGAGGCCCCTAATTTGGAACTGAACTGAATGCACTGTGCACTGTCTTTCATGGTCCCAGAAGTGACCAGGCATGCTTCTAAGGGAGTGAGACAACCAGCAGCACTGAGAGTGTCCAAGACTTTGTAGCAATGTCAGAAGCTATGCCCAGAGAGCTTCACAAGCAAGAGTGCCTGAACATGAGCTGAACAAAGACAGCAAAGATATGCCAAAGTAGAGGGAAAAGACCATGAGCCTTTAACCCGACACAAAGAACTACAGGCAACCAAGGAGGGCTCAATTGGTTGTGTAATACCAAATGGTCAGCTCTAAAAATCATACCTGTGTACATACAGACACACAGACAGGCATAGACAGAGCAGTTTATATTTTGAAATATAAATGAGTACACATCCAAATATAAGAATATAAAATAATTAATGAAAACAAAGGTCATGAATTTGAAAATGAGGAAGGGAGGTTGTTTGGGAGGTCTGGGCAGAGTAAAGGGAAAGAAGAAATGGTGTAATTACTAAAATTGAAAAATAAGAGAAATATATTTTTAAAATTCCATACATTTTCATCAAATGCCCAAGTTGTCTTTGCACCTTGTATATATTTAATTTTAGTTCCACCAGCAGTCTCTTCTATAGCCAAAAGCAAGATATTAATTATATTAGATTTTTTTGTTGGTTTTTTTCTCAATATAGTAATTACAGATCTTGGTTTATAGTGAAACTAAATAGGTATTAAAATTATTTTGCCAATGTTTTATTATTTACCTATGTACTCAGAAGTGTGCAATTTTAGAGTCTAGGTGGTAAATAGATTGGTAGTTGAGCATTTTTAACATTTTAAGGCAGCAATGTAAGTAAACGTGTGATACTAAATTAAGATTAGACTTGACATTTTTTGTTGTTGTTCTCCACTGAAAGAAAAAATATGAAACTTTTTTTTGTTGAATGAAAGTTTTAAAGGTAATACTTCATTGAAAGAAAATGTTCTCTGTTGGTGGAAAATTTCTCCTTAAAAACTGTTATTAGGAATGTTAGTAAAGGTAAATGAAAAATTATAAGAATTTAAAAAGCATTTTCAGGTAAAGATAAATTAGAGCAGACAAGGGTTTAGCAGCCATTTAGACCTTTTATTTGTCTCTCTTTTTTAGGGATTGTGGAAACATCAAAGCTGGATTAGAACATCTGGTAAGCTCTCCGTTCCTCTTGAACATTTGCATCGTCTTTGATATCCGCATCCTAAATGAACACTTTGGATGAGTTGTGAATACCTTGCAGTGAAAAAGTCAGCCATTTCCCAAAGGCTCAGCCTACTGTTATTATGTGAAGGCACTTACCTTTTCATTTATCTTACTATTTCAAGGGAATTAAATTTTTTAAATTACCTTTTTTTGATGTAAAGATGAAATAAAATGAATGACAATCCTTGGATTGATGATTGCTTTAATTAGAAGCAAAATTTGGTGTAGAATTTTTGGCATATCTTGATCTGACAAAAACAAGCACATGCTTTAAGAAAACACCATCAGACAATGCATGGATGAAGTGGTGTGTGTCAGCTATTTAACAGCCTTGAAAGGAGTACACAGCTTTGTTTTCCTAATGTCTTTCTCTATGAATAATGCAGTGGTTTAACCTATATTCAGTTTTAATATACAAAATAATTGAGATGCACAGTTTTGTGTTGAGTAAGCAGTTTAAAAGAACAAATAAAACTTAAATTGATTTAACATTAAAATCTGTCCATAGATTTAAAAAATTGGAAAAATCCCCTTTACAACAATTCACTGGATAGTGTTCACTGTAGCATTAAGTAGTTCATTTAAACAGAGCCTTATAAACTCATGCTCTGGTTTCTGGTCAAATCCAAATGTTGAATAATTAATGGTAGTGATCTTTTGTAAATACAGTCTAAGTACTTTTAAAATTGAGAAGCTTCATTCATATATCATACTCTAGCTTTGTTAACTATTAATGTACTTTTGATCTGCTTCCACAAAAGGAAAACAGTGGCAAGAGGCAGCTTCATGTTTTAAAATTAATTTTGCTTGTTGACAGTTTCGTGTGTGTGTGTGTGTGTGTGTGTGTGTGTGTGTGTGTGTGTGTGTGTGTGTGTAATTCATTATGGTTACTCCCTCCTCACCTGGCAGCTTAATTTTCACTAACAGAAATTTCAGAGTTAGAAAGGTTTATTTTTAACAACTGAAGGGACCCAAGAGACTCTAGCTCTTTCAAAATATTCCTTAAAAAGGAGATTAACTTTTTAAAATTTATATAACTTAATTAGAAAAGTTTAGTAGTGTCAGAAATAGATAGCATTATGATTCTCATCAATGAAAAGTATTTCCACGTTTCTGTTTATCACTTAATAATGATGTAAATAATTTAGGACATTAAACAATCTAAATAAATTGTTTATTGAAATAGTATGCTCCTGTATAAATTCGTAGTTTATATATAATACTAAAATGTTAATATAATTTCCTTTTAATTTATTATCTAATTTAAAAATTTTAGGCCTTTGGATGGCTCTTTAGGCAGATACATTACCACAGGTCTTATGACCCAAGCTAGACCCCAGGAACCTGTTTTATGGAAAGAGAAATCAGACTTCTAATTGTTTCTTTTTGTTAAAACTAAATCTCCCCCTCTCTTTGTTTCTCAAAAAATAGTCAAAACAATTTAAAATCATAGTAAATAGCAAAACATAAAATAGAAAAACAAAATGAAAAGCACAGAATAATGGAGTTTTGTAGTGATCAGCAGTTTGTGCGCATAGGGCCTACCCTAGAGTGTATAGCTATCCAGTGTCACTCAGCGGAGAAAACTGGTTTTCCCTCCCCCAAAAGGCCTCAATGTCAAATAGCTCTTGGTTACAGATATATCCCCCACGACGCTTGAAACCATCTGTAATAATTTTAGTTAGAGAAAAAATACCTTGCAGTGCTCTTTCGCTGGGAAGCAAGAGAGTCTTGATATATCATTAGAAAGTTATATAAAAATAAAACTATCTATTGAAAGATGCCCTTCTTCATCTGAGGAATACCACACCCATTTCCTTTAAGATTAGAAATCCAGGTTTAAGACACTGGAATACTCCGGAATGTAACACTGTCCATGAACAGACTCCCAGCTGCACTAGACACATTTGAGTCTCCTGAATTCAGCTTCTGATTGGTTGTCTCCATGTTACTTAAGGCAGATGGAGAGACACCTCACCCTTTGAGGTCCTTGCCTTGTTCAAGCCTGTGACCTGAGTTAAATCCCAGGAGAGATCCAGTTCCACAGAAACCTCCCCATGTGCCATGACACATTCTAAAGAATAAGAAATAAAAAGGTTTTAATTAAATAAGATTGAATCCATTCATAACTTAACTCCCTTTATGAAAATACCCAGAGTTGCCAATGAAGCACCAAGAAAAAGAAATTTAAAGGGAGAACTCAGGACTGTCTTACAAAGTTATACTTGTTTGTGTTTTACTCATAAGACCCCCACAATGATAGCATCTCTGAGGTTTGAGTGAAGACCAGCATTTGTTCATTCAAAGAGGACATGCACAAAAGTATTACAAAGAGCCAGCCACTGTGTTTGCACGGTGAAGGGCAAGACTATACAAGAGGAAAGCATCTTGAAACACAATGCAGTGGTGATTCATTGCATCAAGTACTTTAAATTTTACCTAACATGTTCTAGGGTATGAAGTCTGTAGCTGGGTAGTAGTGTTTGGGTAGAAGTCAGGAGGCCCTGGGTTGTATCACTATTTCCACCAAAAACAGAGAGCTAAAACCTGTATCAGCTGGTATAGCTTTGTCCTTTTAGGGAAGTAAGAGAATTATTTTTATAACTTTATGCCATCACTTAACATAGCTGCTTGATATAAAAATCAGTTTGTTTCAAAATTAAAAGCAAATGTGGTATATAATAAATGAAAATGTTAAAATGATAACTACTATTCCCATTTAAATCCACATTCACTTAGATACTGATGTAATTCCTGTGTCTGAATCACATTTTCAGAATATTTAAAATATGGGCAAAAAGGATACAGAAATAGAATGTGTATGCTAGCAAGAATTCTGTTGGTTTAATGAGTCAACACTAGAGTATTAAAATTTTACTATAGGACATTGCTCAGGTTTTCAAATAACCACAAAAAGGAATTATAAGATCCATAAAAGTCTAATTAGACTCTTTTCTCATGGAAAGCAACATATTTTCTTCCTCCTTTTCTATTTGTTCTGGCAATCTCTCCATAATTGTAGTTATTAGTCCTCCCAGCCTCCCCCTGCTCTGCCTGAACCTATCTTCTTTACCTTGCATGCTTGAGTCAGAGAAAATGTTTTCCTACTAACAGCACACAGCTCGTCTGTGCATCAGCGGTTGGTTGGAACCCCCAGTTTCATGGCACAATGCCCTGTACTCTGAGCTGTGTGACAGCTCAGGAACTCAAGTGTAGGATCTCAGCAGCTGCGGTCTTTTGCTCGTTATTCTACTTACTACTCTACACCAGGCAGTCCTCTGTCAGCGTCTGCCAAGACTGTTAAATGTCTGTAGAGATAATTCAGAGTAAGCAGCTGTAAGATACATACATGGAAGTGCTGTAGAGAATTGTCTGTCTCTTCAGAACTGAAGTTTGGGACAGTGTGTGTTTTGGGGTGCTGGTGTCTTCTCTCTCTTCCTTCGGTTCACCTCCTCAGCATGCTGAAGTCACTCTTACATTTCTCCCTCTGCTCTTGTTGGGCCAGGACTCCCTTTGCTCGCCTCTATTTTATATACTGCTGTTCTGTCTGTGCGCTCATACTGTTTTCAAATATGTTGTAAAGTTAAGTACATCGTCTTTAATTTCAGTTTGCTGCTAGCACCCTGTTTTCCTCTTGCTTTGAAGAAACTCATCCTCTGGTCCAGTTGTCAGGGAAGGCTTCTGACATCTTGTTTATTCCAAGCTATTTTCTAGAGTCTTAGCATTTGGATAATTTAGCCTTCCTGTCCTGTATTATACTACTTTGACATTTAACATGATTCCATTAATACCTTGTTATTTAATGATTTTATTTTTTTTGCCTTAAGATATTGTTATTTTTCTTTTATTTTTCTTTGTCCTTTAAAGTCCTTTCTTTTCCTAAGATGAACCTAAAAGTTGTTTCTTTGTAAGTACAAACTGAACTTTGTCATGTATATAGATTTAAGTTTTATTATTTCATGAAGTTAATGTTTTGAATTATATATTAAATATTAGTCAGGTCCTGTGAGTCTCTGTGTGTCGTTTTTCTGTGTGTTTCCATGTGTATACTATAACCTTTCACTTGTCTTTACTTTAATTTCTTACCTTTACCTTCAGTCATTGATCATTTTACTCAATCTTTCATTAAATTTTCTTTGAAATGTATTATTCTTTTTAAATATTATAATTTGATCATCATACCTGAAATAGCCTTCTATTTTCATTTTTATATTTTAAATTCTCATGTGAAAATTTCTTTAGTCATTTGTCTTAAGTATTAGACATTTGTATAAGTATTATGCTTTGGGATTATTTTCTGTTACAGAAATTTTGTACCGTAAAAATGTTTTGATTTATATTTTCTATTTCCTTCTTATGTCAGTCTGTATGGGGAAATGATTTTAGGTATTTTTAATCCTACTCACTTTGTAGACATTTTCTAGATCAAAGATGAGCTCTTCTGCAGCACAGTGATGTGCAGGTGTTTAACAGGTGCTGGCAGATAAGAGAAAGTAGAAGATCGGGTGTGATTGAACTGTTAGTTTCTTTTCACTGCCCCAATCTAGTCTTTCTCTCAGAAGCCACACTCCCTCCGCTGCTGCTAATGGTCCTACTCACTCCCAAGCCTCATTTTTCTAGGAAACATGTTTTCAGTATTTTGAATCTTTTGTGTTGTACCCCACCCCCATCCCGTAACCCCAGGGGTTAATTTTAGTTGTGATTTGGGTTACACTTTACACTTAATAATTTCTTTATCAGTGAAAAGTGGCCTGTGGATATTGTTACCTCAAAAAGAGAAGTTACTAATTAATAGCAGAAAGTGTTAGAAACCAGTTGTTAGAAAACCATGATACTATGTCAGAGCCTTGTACGCACTAAGCACATGCCCTCATGTGTTCTATCATCGAGCGGCAAGCATGACCTTTGAAAAGCCCTGGAGTCCTAAGGCGCCTTCCTGCAGGTGTCCTGGAGAGTCAGCAGCAGCATCAGGAGACTGTCTCAGAGAACCCAGTGCCCATACTATAGCAGAAAAAATGAGGGGAAAGTCTACTCTTAATGTTTAGCTAGGTCTTCTAAGGACACAAAAAGTAGTGCTTGTTCTTGACGAAGCATAGCATACAGATAAAAGTCCTCTGACACTGACCCCAGAGTCTTGACTTTTAGTGTGTCTCTCTGCAGGCGTAGAAGAAGAGCTGATTGCTTAGTGATGCTGCTGATTCTGAGTTAATGATCTTTTAATGTTGTAGAGAATTGACTCTGAGTTCTTGTCATATCAAGTTATTTTTCCTCCCAGTTTATATTTTAAAATTCTATAGCATATATTAAGTAATGTCCTGATTTGGAATCCCAAATTTAAGTGTTTACTTTCACAGAAATCTTTAATGTAGTCCAATAATTATTAATGATGTGAACATGCATTCTTATGATTTCTTTTATGAAAAGGTACAAGTGATAAAGCTTCCCATTTGATTACAATAAATCAATTACTGTTAACTGGGGAACAATATATGCAATGCTACCTTTTCCTCTTAGTAGAGGATTAGAGTCAGGAGATGTTTATTAGTAGATGGAATGTGTGAAGAACTGTGTCTGTTTAAAAGGAAAATTAGTATTCTCTGTTGGTTTTTGCTGGGAAGAAGTGCTGGTTCCCTAGGGTGGGGTATGAAGTCACTCATCCTCCTCAGTATACTATTTCTAAAATATTCTCTTTCTGTCTTTTCTGAAATGGTGCTGGATCCCACTCAATTGGAAATCATATGTAAGTGCAGATTCTCATTTTCAAGGTCTAGTTGATTTTCAGAGTCTAGTCAGGGACATGGTATGCATTCCAGGAAGTTTGAAGTGAAGTCAGTGTTCTGAGAACCAGTAGGAAGAAAAATATATTAAGAAGTTTTGTCTTGAAATGCAAGTGAAGTTTTCTGGATCAGGTAGAATCTGAACTGAGAGCCTGAATACTTTGTTAGCTGGTTGATATATCTGGAGCGATGGGTATTCTACAGATTATATATAGAGGGGCAAAAATCTTACTCTGCAAGAATAATGCAGGCAATAATTCTTCTTTGGCTTTTTTTTTTCTCCTTTACTGTGTATCAAGTGATATGTTTCTCAGGACTGTTGCTGTTAATAATAATAACAATAATAATAATAGTAATAATAACAACAACAGTAATACTGTGTTCAACATAAGTGGACAATCACAATAAGCAATGAGAAGTCTTTTGATAATAGAGTCTTAAGGGTTTACAGCTTTAAGTGATATTTGCTATTAATAGAGAGATAGCAAAAGAACTCTGGAGCCATACCTGTGGGTTTCATCTCCCCACAGAGGTCTCATTTGTATTTCTAACATTGTATAACAGTTGAAAGTGATGCCCTACTTATCTTTGTGGTCAAACAGCATAGTCCGACCATTTTGAGTGTTGAAAAGCGACTATCATTAATAGCTTGTTTAGTCCATCAGTGGTTTGTAAGACTATGTTGCTGCCTGCCAGCCACGTAGCTAAGTCTATTGCTATTATATACTCATCAATAATGCTACCCAGTCCTAATAAAAGGCTCTTCCTCTGTTTTAGGCTATTTTACATAAAACTTATAAATCAAACGGCTGTATTTTCAGTTCTCAGAAGAACAGTTACCTTTAACACAGACATAATCATAGTGTATACATGTGTTTGAAACAGCCGAGTATTAAGTTAACCTATTAAAATGAACAGGAGAATTAGAGGGACTGATTTATCTCTCACTGTGTCCTAAAAAGTATTCATTCTAATTGTACAGTTAGAGTATGTAGTTACTTTAAATGTACCAGTGCTGTGCCTACACTCCGTAAAGCTCTAACACCAGTCGAAAGTATTCCTTGTCTGTTGTCTCTGTTTAAGGCAGTGGTTCTCATCCTATAGGTCACAGCTCCTTTGACCTAAGCCCATCAGAACACACAGATATTTATATTACAATTCCTAACAGTAGCAAAATTACAGTTATGAAGTACCAATAAAATAATTATGGTTGGGGCTCAACCCAATTTCAAGGAACTGTGCTAAAGGGTCTTAGCATCAGGAAGATTGAGAACCACTGATCAGAGCTTTAGTTTTTTTACTTAGGCAAATGTTTCTTGGATGTTCATGAAAAAATGCATGTATAATAGACACTTTCCTCAAACTGTAATTATAAAATGTAACTACATGGTGTTTTTTCCTTCACGGAAGACTTTTTTTTTAACTGAAAAGTGTATTTCAGGAATATTTGCAAATTAATTTGATGTGGAGTCAGCATTAATTTCCTATTACAGTCGTGGTTTAATAGGCATCCTGTAGACCTAAAACCAGGATAAATTTCCTGTCAGAAATCATGTCCTTTTCAGGGGCTCATGTTTTCAACTCTCTATTGATCAATTGCAAATTTGTTGCATGTTAAAGTAACCATTATCCAGTCTTCCAAATAGCAAAGCCTGAGCCCTTTCTCTGCCACACCAGACCTTTCCACATGCCATAGCAGTGGCTGCCTCTTCCATTTTTGAGAGATAATGTCTTATGAAAAAATACTGTCAAACCTAGACTTAACAAAGCAAGAAGCTAAATAGGATTCAAGCTATTACTAATTGTGAGAGATTTATGTTTGATACACATGAATGCTTCTTAAAGTTTTAAAAAGTAAATACTCTAAATGCACTAGGATTACTTCTATTTCCCATTAGCCACAGATTTCAGAGCCATATATTCTTGAATCTGCATCTACACTGTAACTGAATAACTTTTCATGCTTTCTGTAGTACAGTTCAGAACACTATGGGTTTGCTTCTGTGCAGGGATTCCAGGAGATACCCTGGTATTTAAGGGCTTTTTTAAGACCTAACTTATTTGCAGCAGCAGAGAAAAAACCTACAATCAGAAGCTCGCCTCCCCCATCGAAGTGTTGTGAATCAGAATAGAAATATCTATGCAGATCAGTGCATTTAACCATAGCTATCATCATTTGTCACCAAACCAGAGCTTTAGCAAATTACAACCTGTATAGTTTAGATTTTAGGATGAGCACAGCATAAGGAGCAGAAGAATTTGGTTTTACTTTGTTACCTTGGGAAGCGCACAGCTGCTGATTCATTTAATTCATTTCCTCTTTTCTGTAATGGGGTATCAAAACAATGTGTGGATAGTAACCAAAGCATAAGACTGACTTTCTACAAGTATGGCATTGTTATATAGAGAGAAAATTATCATAACTGTTCTACTCATGTAA
>NC_141535.1:153172500-153267500 GCF_021556685.1 Rattus norvegicus
ATTTAAGGAATGGCTTAAATTCTTTTCCTCTTACAGTTTTCATTATATATCTCTAGCAAAAAGGCATCTTTCCCTAAGCTCAACTTCCATGGCAAACTTCAAAGCCTTTCTAAATATATTACTACTGGGACATCATTTTATTAGCGTGAATCTTAATTAAGCTATAAATTCTTTAAGGCTTGGTTCAATTTGTATTCTTTCTGTATTATGCTACATATATGGAATGAATTATATTTTATAATTTCTTTTTTAAATAACTGGGTTATTTTTTATGTTCCATACAGTTTATTTAAGTACAGATATATCTAAAGTAGAACTGTAGTGTAATTTTAAAACCAATTTTTAAATGTAGGATTATTAAGATAATATTTTTATTTTCTATAGTCAATTCAGTTTTCCCTCAAAATTCAGATATTTTTTCCTTGACATTTCAGGTAAATTGTCATAAAAATATTAAAGGTTAACCTGAAGTCAGTCGAGTTCTAAATTATAGACCTCTGAATTCCTGCATACCTGTTTGCCTACTGTAAGAATACAGATAGATTTAGTTCATTAGTTGGTTAAACAATTTCTAGCTTTCTGTGGTTGTCATTATTATGCTCTGGTGTATACCTGGACACTGCCAAAAGTAGATTGCTAATATTCTTATCACATACATATTCATAAAAGGTACAAAAGGAAGGTGATGGAATGTTAATTTTATTGTAGAAATGATTTTATAATATATCCATATATTTATCCCATTTTATACTTCTAATATGCACTTTATGTGTCATTTATATGTCAGTAAAGTTTAAAAATTAAATATGAGGGTGAACATTTTTCTTTACAACATATTAACTACAAAGTTCATTAAAGTACATTTTAATGTACGCATGAATGCAAAGATTAAACCAGTGAAGAAAGTAAATATTCACTAAGAAAAAAAAAAACCCAGGTAAGAATAAGAAGGTGAGAAAATACCTTTGTTTCCTTTGTAAAGTGTGTGTTGGAGAGAGCTGACATGAGCAGAAGGGCCTCATAATATTTGAGAGTAGCTTCTAATTTTACATGTAAGACAGCCCAGCTATCACTGAAAACGTATCATACCCAATGAATAGGAATGATCTCTTGTGGATATTCCTAAATGTGGCCTAGGATGGTATTTGATCTAAGGAAAAGCACTCAGTAAGCACACTGCACACATGCTGTCCCACAGGTGTCCGTTAGCATCAGCCCCCATCAGTTAGGTGAAAGTGGCGGAGTCAAGTACACTAGGAGGGATGGCCCTGTCTTCATACAGTGTAACCTAATAAGTAGGAGAGACAGGCATTGAAGACATGTGGTAGTCATTCTAATGATGTATGTTAAAGGCAAAAACATTACAGGTTGTTAAGGAAACTATAAAGTGGATAAGACCAAGGCAACAAGGCACACTGATATAAGCATAATTAAAAGTAAAAACATTTTAGGATTATTCTCAAAGGACCTAAGAAAATCCATTGTCTTAACCACAACTCTTAGATTTTTCACTGCTTCTCTGTAGTGTCCATTGAAGAACCTCATTATCCCCTTAGGATTTATCAAAACTGTATCTTCCTATCTACCCTGGGTTGCACTGCTTTTTTAAAGCTTTGTTGTGTATTTTCTGTACTACTCAGAACAGCCTTGGTGTCGGATCCTACCTGAATTCTTAGTTCATGCTCACAAAGGTTGTTCCTGAATGTAGGTTCCTCTTGGTTCCCGAAAGAAAGCATTGAAGTCAGCTGAAATTCTTAGTCTAAGTAGAAGATTAGTTAGCAATGAAGGGCAAAATCTATACTCTAAAGAGACACTGGACTGGGCTGCATGAAGGAAGGAGGGTGCAGCCCACTGAGTTCTGCACCATGGATTTTCAAGATACTTTTTATGAATATACAGAGTGGATAGCATATTCATGGGGTAAGGTGATTCTTTTTCCACCTCTCACGTTATAGACTAGCTCTAACTTCTGTGGTATTTCGTCCTATGTTCCTCTAGACCAGTGGTTCTCAACCTTCCTAATCTGCCACCCTTTAATAGTTACTTAGGTTGTCATGACCCTCACCATAAAAGTACTTCATTGCTATTTTGCTATTGTTATGAGTCATAGTCTAAACATTTGATGTGCAGAATATCTGATATACCCAACGTGGTCACAACTCACTCTTAAGAACCTTTGCTGTAGAAAAATTCACCGAAGGAAGGACCTTAAAAATTACAATGCAGATGGCATAATGAAGTTGGGGTCTTTTGAAGATTCAGACACTTCATTACTGTGCATGTCTGGCAATAGGGAAAGTACCCTGATGCTTTATTCCCTGATCCATCAGGAAGAATGTATCTGCACCTTCAGGAATGTTTAATCACAAAGGAACATTCTGTCTAAAGACACACCTTCCAAGGTACAGCTTCAGTTTACCTTGGTTTTCTCATACCTCACCCCTTGCCACTACTATGGTGAAATCTTTCTTTCGTTTTGCTTGGACTGACTGTATAGCTTTGTTAAAGTCCCATCCCCAGTCTGAGCAGATCGAAACTCAGGGAGGCTCACATTACTCCTCTGGCACACCTTTACTGGATCTCAGGAAAGCCCACATTTCTTAAAGAGAGCTGACCCCTCTAGTGCTGTAAACCCTACCCCTCCTACCAAGTTCACATCTTACCATGCTGAGTCATGAGTCCCAAGTTATACTACTGTTCTCTTAGTTTTGCTCTTACTAGTTCATTCCCCTCCTTTCTAGGCAATTGAGGTATCATCTCCTTTACAGACACTTTCCCAGATCCATTTCCCTCTGAGGATGACCCTTCGTGTCTCTCTGTGGATATTTACACTGATAATTCTACTTATCATTTGACTCTAATTATCAGAAATTAGAAGGTAGCTGCTCTTTTATATTCCTAGTGTCTCATAGCCATTCTGATGTTTTTGTAATAACTAAATGCTTTGTCTTAGTTTTATCTGTCTTATTCTGTAACTAGCAAATGCAAATGTGTTGATTTTATTTGTAATATATGTTCCCTATTATAAGAAAAAATCAAATTCAGTGATTTGAGTGGAGAGTTGGTCTTAATAATATCCGGCTGTCTGTAGTGAGCCCTCTATAAAGTCTTTGTTACCTAGTGGGAACAGTGCCATCTATTGGCTATTATCCAAATTGTATCAACTTTAGATGTAGAAAGGAAACAGTGTATTGGTATGTTGTGGGGAGGCACACTGACAATAACTTTATTATCAGTTTGCACAAAATGCCAACATATGCTTGATAAAAAACTAATTACATAATACAATTTTAGCAACCCTGTGAAGGATAACAGTGCTGACATAGTAACAGAAACTGCATATTTTGGGCTTGGATTCCTAAAGAAATTAAGATGATTATTGTATTATAGAAAATGGAACTAAACATGTATTCCTATTCGTCTTTAGATGTGATTGATAGTTGTGATTAAAATAACATCTTGTTTTTAAATAATTTTAAAGTTTTGTAGAATTCATAAAAACTATGCAGAAAATATCCAAAGCCGTGCACAGGTTACTTTTAATGGAAATTCACAGTAAAGTGTGAAATGTGATTTTAGTATTTCTGAGAATATTGTATCACAGTATTAAAGAATTCACTTATATCATAAATTCTTTCATTAAGAGTGTTTTTTCTTAAGCAGTATCTCTTAATTTTTTCTTTTATTGGATATTTTCTTTATTTTACATTTCAAATGCTATCCCCTTTCCCTGTTTCACCTCCAGAAATCCCCCATCCCATCCCTCCCACCCACTCCCTCAGTCCTCTCTGCCCTGGCATTCCGCCACACTGGCCCATCAAGCCTTCGAGGGACCAAGGTCCTCTCCTCCCAGTGATGGCCAACAAGGCCCATCCTCTGCAACATACACAGCTGGAGCCATGGGTCTGTTTCTTTGTTTGGTGCTTCAGTCCCTGGGAGCTCTGCAGTGTCTGGTTGGTTGATATTGTTTTTCTTCCTATGGGGTTGCAAACTCCCCGAGCTCCTTCAGTCTTTTCTCTAACTCCTCCATTGGGGACCCTGTCCTCAGTTCAATGGTTGACTGCAGTCATCCACCTCAGTATTTGTCAGACGCAGGTAGAGCCTCTGAGGAGACGGCTAAATCAGGCTCCTGTCAGCATGCACCTCTTGGCATCCTGAATAGTGACTGGGTTTGTGACTACATGTGGAATGGATCCCCATGTGTGGCAGTCTCTGGATTGCTTTTCCTTCAGTCTCTGCTCCAGACTTTGTTTCCATATCTCCTCCTGTGAGCATTTTGTTGCACCTTCTAAGAAGGACTGAAGCATCCACACTTTGTCTTTCTTCTTGAGCTTAATGTGGTCTGTAAATTGTTTGGTGGGTATTCTGAGCTTTTGGGCTACTATCCACGTATCAGTGAGTATATATCATGTGTGTTCTTTTGTGATTGGGCTACCTCATTCAGGATATTTTCTAGTTCCATCCATTTGCCTAAGAATATCATAAAATCATTGTTTTTAATACCTGGTTAGTACTCCATTCTGTAAATGGACCACGCTTCCTGTATCCATTGCTCTGTTGAAGGACATCTGGGTTGTTTCCAGCTTTTGGCTATTAAGAATAAGGTTGCTATGAACATAGTGGAGCATGTGTCCTTGTTTATTTTGGAGCATCTTTTGGGTATATGACCAGTAGTGGTATAGCTGGGTCCTCAGGTAGCTCTATTTGCAATTTTCTGAGGACCTGCCAGACTGATTTTCAGAGTGGTTGTACCACCTTGCAATCCCACCAACAAAGGAGAAGTGTTCCATTTTCTCCATATCCTAGCCAACATGCTGTCACCTGAGTTTTTACCTTAGCCTGGTATGAGATGGAATCTCAGGGTTATTTTGATTTACATTTCCCTGATGACTAATTCTTTGAACATTTCTTTAGGTGCTTTGCAGCTGTTTGATTTTCCTCAGTTGAGAATTCTTTGTTAGCTTTATACCCTATATTTTAATAGGATTATTTGATTCTCTGAAGTCTAACTTCTTGAGTTCTTTGCATATATTCGATATTGGATATTAGCCTATTGGATGTAAGATTGGAAAAGATCTTTTCCCAATCTTTTGGTTGCTGTTTTGTCCTATTGACAGTGTCCTTTGACTTACAGAAGCTTTGCAATTTTATGAAGTCCCATTTGTCAATTCTTGATTGTAGATTATAAACCATTGGTGTTTTGTTCAAGAAATTTGTCCCTGTGCCCATGTGTTCAAGGCACTTCCCCACTTTCTCTTCTGTTAGTTTCATTATATCTGGTTTTATGTGGAGGTCCATGATCCACTTGGACTTGAGCTTTGTACAGGGCAATAAGAACGGATCAATTTGCCTTATTCTACATGCTGACCTCCAGTTGAAGCATCACTGAATGTTTTTAGCTCCTTTGTCAAAGATCAAGTGACCATAGGTGTGTGATTCATTTCAGGCTCTTGAATTCTATTCCACTGATCTACCTGTCTGTACCAATAGTGACCATATGTGTGTGGTTCATTTCAGGCTCTTGAATTCACTGATCTGCCTGTCTGTACGAATACCATGCAGTTTTTATTCCTAATAGCCTGTAATTCAGCTTGAGGTCAGGGCTGGTGATTCCCCCAGAAGGTCTTTTACTGTTGAGGATAGTTGTTGCTACCCTGAGTTTTTGGTTATTCCAAGTAAATTTTCAAATTGTTCTTTCTAATTCTATGAAGAATTGAGTTGAAATTTTGATGGGGATTGCATTGAATCTGTACATTGCTTTCAGCAGGATGGCCATTTTTACTATATTAATCCTGCCAATCCATGAGCATGAGAGGTCTTTCCATCTTCTGAGATCTTCTTCAATTTCTTTCTTTAGAGACTTGAAGTTCTTATCAAATAATCTTTCTCTTGCTTGGTTAGAGTCACACCAAGATATTTTATATCATTTGGGACTATTATGAAGGGTGTCGTTTTCCTAATTCCTTTCTCAGCCTGTTTATTCTTTGAGTAGAGGAAGGCTACTGATTTGTTTGAGTTAATTTTATATCCAGCCACTTTGATAAAGTTGTTTATCATGTTTAGGGGTTCTCTGGTTGAATTTTGGGGTTACTTAAGTATACTATCATCTGCAAATAGTGATATATTGACTTCTTCCTTTCCAATATTTATCCCTTTGACCTTTTCTCTTCTAATTGCTTTGGCTAGGACTTCAAATAGTATATTGAATAGGTAGCGAGAGAATGGGCAGCCTTGTCTAGTACCTGATTTTAGTGGAATTTCTTCAAGTTTCCATTTTGTTTGATGTTGGCTACTGGTTTGCTGTATATTGCTTTTACTATGTTTAGGCATGGGTCTTGAATTCCTGATCTTTCCATTTTTATCATGAAGGGGTGATGAATTTTGTCAAATGCTTTCTCAGCATCTAATGAGATGTTCATGTGTTTTGTTGTTTTCCTTTGAGCTTGTTTATATAGTGGATTATGTAGATGGATTGCGTATATTGAACTATCCTTGCATCTCTGGCATGAAGCTTCCTTGATCATGATGGATAATTGTTTTCATGTGTTCTTGGATTTGGTTTGTGAGAATTTTATTGAATATTTTGGCATCGATATTTATAAGGGAAATTGATTTGAAGTTTTCTTTCTTTGTTGGGTATTTGTGTGGTTTAGATATAAGTGTATTTGTGGCTTCATAGAAGGAATTGGGTAGTGTTCCTTCTGTCCATAGTTTGTAGAATACTTTGAAGTGTATTGGTATTAGTTCTTCTTTGAAGGTTGATAGAATTCTGCACTGAACCCATCTGGTCCGGTGACATTTTTTGTATTTTTGTTTGTTTGTTTGTTTTTGTTGTTGTTGTTTTTGTTGTTGTTGTGAGACTTTTACTGACTGCTTCTATTTTTTTTTTAACTTGAGTAATTCTTATTTACATTTCAATTGTTATTCCCCTTCCTGGTTTCCTGGTCAACATCCCCCTAACCCCACCCCATCCCCTTTTCTATGGGTGTTCCCCTCCCCATCCTCCCCCCATTACCACCCACCCCCGACAATCACATTTACTAGGGGTTCAGTCTTGGCAGGACCAAGGGCTTCCCCTTTCACCAGTGCTACCATTACTAGGCTATTCATTGCTACCTATGAGGTCAGAGTCCAGGGTCAGTCCATGCATATAGCCTTTGGGTAGTGGCTTAGTCCCTAGAAGCTCTGGTTGCTTGTCATTGTTGTTCATATGGGGTCTCAGGCCCCTTCAAGTTCTTCCAGTCCTTTCTCTGATTCCTTCAATGGGGGTCCTGTTCTCAGTTCAGTGTTTTGCTGCTGGCATTCGCCTCTGTATTTACTGTATTCTGGCTGTGTCTTGGGCTGGAGAGACGGCTCAGTGGTTAAGAGCACTGACTGCTCTTCCAGAGGTCCTGAGTTCAATTCCCTGCTTCTATTTCTTTAGAAGTTATGGGACTGTTTAGATAGATTATCTGATCCTGATTAACTTTTTACCTGGTATCTGTCTAGAAAATTGTCCATTCCTCCAGAGTTTACAGTTTTGTTGAGTATAGTTTTTTTTGTAGTAGGGTCTGATAATTTTTCAAATTACCTCAGATTCTGTTGTTATGTCTCCCTTTTCATTTCTGATTTTGTTAATTTGGATATTGTTTCTGTGCCCTGTGGTTAATCTGGCTAAGGGTTTATCTATCTTGTTGATTTTCTCAAAGAACCAACTTTTGGTTCTATTGATTCTTTGTATAGTTCTTTCTGTTTCTACTTGGTTGATTTCAGCTCTGAGATTGATTATTTCCTTCCTTCTACTCCTCTTGGGTGTATTTGCTTCTTTTTGTTCTAGAGCTTTTAGGTCTGCTGTCAAGTTGCTGTTGTATGCTCTCTTCTGTTTCTTTTTGGAGGCACTCAGAGCTATGAGTTTTCCTCATAGCACTGCTTTCATTGTGCCCCTAAGTTTGGGTATGTTGTGCCTTCATTTTCATTAAATTCTAAAAAGCCTTTAACTTCTTTCTTTATTTCTTCCTTGACCAAATTATCATTGAGTTGAGTGTTGTTCAGCTTTCAGTTGTTTTTGTTGTTATTGAAGATCAGCTTTAGACCATAGTGATCTGATAGGATGCAAGCAATTATTTCAATCTTCTTGTAACTGTTAAGGCTGGCTCTTTTGACCAGTTTCATGTTCAGTTTTGTTTTAGGATCATATGTTCTATTGTTATCTGTTAAATTCATTTGGTTCATAACTTTTCTTAGTTTCTCTGTGTCTATGTTTAGTTTCTGTGTCCATGCTCTCTCCATTGATGGACAGTGGGATGTTGAAATCTCCCTCTATTGTATGAGGTGTTATGTACGCTTTGAGCTTTATTAAAATTTCTTTTATGAATGTGGGTGCCCTTGCATTTGGAATATAGATATTCAGAATTGAAAGTTCATCTTGGTAATTTTTTTTTACGAATATAAAGTGACCTTCCTTTTCTTTTTTGTTAACTTCTGGTTGAAAGTTGATTTTATTCATTATTTGACTATTATTTCACTATTCCAGCTTGTTTCTTGGGAACATTTTGCTTCAAAAATTTTTTCCAGCCTTTTACTCTGAGGTAGTGTCTGCCTTTGTCACTGCATTGCATTTCCTGTATGCAGCAAAGTGCTGGGTCCTGTTTATGTTCCCAGTCAGTTAGTCTATGTCCTTTTATTGGGGAATTGAAAGGAGTCTCATTGATCTGCCTCCCTTAATATCACAGTCTATTAAGGCTGCTTTGTACTCCAAGAGTATCTACTTTGACTTTTCCCTTTGCTCAGTATGGATGCATAACTATTAAGGGCTGAGGTGGAAGATGGTAGAGGCTTGCAATCTGGATGAGAGAAAGCTTGAAGCCTTAGATACATATTCAGAATGTGTTAATGCAGACTTGACAACTAATGCATCAGTGTGAGAATGCATCACATACTGTTCTCCAACTTAATCTTCATTTCCCCTGAGAGATGACTTTCCCTTCTTCTCTGAGTTGCCCCTCAGTTTACCAGTAAGTTCCTTCAAGGTTAAGCAGGAATATTGTATCCACCTTTATAATATGGGCTGATGAAAGGGACATAAATTAGAAAATTATACCCATAAATTTTGATCAGAATAGTATTTTCCTCTACCTTAACCATTATGAAAATTTGCTTCATTTCTCTCTATTCAGTCAGTTTTATTGCATAATTGTGTTTATTAACAAGTTCGGATTTTTAAAATATTTATATAAATTTAATTTATAGGTCTTCATTGCATATATCTACTTTAACTCTTTCCCTCTCATTCTTGACACCCTTTTCTTGTTCAAGCAGGAATAGATAAGTGACTCCTTATTGAAGGAAATATTTGTCTATAATAAGAATTGATTGGCCAAACAAACCAATCTGAATATCATGTTTATGATATCCTTTATACCTGTGGTCTATGATATCATATGCTATGTTTATAGTTTTGTTTTGTTTTGTTTTGTTTTCCGGACCTGAGGACCGAACCCAGGGCCTTGCGCTTGCTAGGCAAGTGCTCTACCACTGAGCTATATCTCCAACCCTTATGTTTATAGTTTTAAATGACTTAATTTTTCAAGATTTTTAACACTACAAATCTTAAGTTAGAAGATTTGGAAATGATCTAAAATGGCAGTGTTTTTAAAAATTAAGATTACTTTCTCTTTGAAAAGAACAAAAATCTGATCATGATTTCTCTAAATTGCCTTGATCAGGAGTTACTGATCAGGAGTCAGTGTTGCTGACTCAGAGAATGTGATATACCTTAAAAAAAAATTCATCTGAGAGGCTAGACATAAAGCTAATCTTGGTTAAAGTCCTTGGTTGTGCAAATATGAGGACCTGAGTTCAGATCCCTAAAACCAGTGTAAAAAGCCTAACTTGGTGCCACACATCGAGAACCCCAGTGTTGGAGAGTGAGAGCAAGGATAGGAGAATCCTTTAGACTTCGTGGCCACATGGGTTCAGAAAGAGATGAGCTCAAAAACTTAGGTGAAGGGCTTGAAAGATGGTTCAGTCAGTAAATTTTTTTTCTGCCAATCCAGATTTTGTGAGTTCAATCCCTAAGAGCCACATAGTAGAAAAAGAACCAAATTCTACAAATCATCCTCTAATTTCCTAACAGGCACCATGGCATTTGCACAACCATATTCGCATATTTTAAATAAATATAACTCAAAAAAAAGCCAACGTGATGAGCAATATAGAGAGGTACCTGAAGTGACTTATGGTCACCTCGCACATACCTTTCTATTGTTCCCATGATCATTCTCTCTGTCTGTCTATCTGTCTGTCTATCTGTCTGTCTCTGTGTGTGTCTGTCTACCCATCCTCCCTCTCTCTTTCACACACACACACACACACACACACACGCACACACACATGCACACAGAAAGAGAGACAGAGACAGAAAGACAGAGAAACGTAAGGACAGACAGAGATCCTCTAAGTGACATAGTGACTAGTAGGAATTTGTAAAGATGACAGAGATAGAGTTGGGATACTTAGGCACAACTAACTCAAGCATGTAAACTAGGAACTTACCACTTAAAGAATGTAAAACTTCTGTTTATTTGTTAGATGTACGATGTAGGTAGCATTCAGCTTTGGTTGACTTTATTATTTATATCCATGCAGGGAAAAAGAAGATTTATTCATTTTTTTCAATAAATTCTTTATTAAGTGTCTTTTGTGTTCTAAGAGTTGTTTCGAATTCTTAGTTTACAGTTCTGGGCTGCTCAGAGAGTTATTTTTAACCTATGTGATCTTTATAACTACCTGAAAATTATTTTTAAATCATACAACCTCAGGTCCTAAAAGCCAACGGTGAGGTATGTTGTTAGACACCTGTAGTTCCATACTAGAGAGGCTAAGGCAACATACAAACAGCAAGGGATTCTAAATATCATAGAGTGACCTCCATCTCAAAAAGAAGCTTCCAAAGGAGAGAAGCAATCAACAGTTCTCCCAGCATGACACCCACAAAGCCCATCAAACCAGCTTGCTGCAATAGCCCTAAGGGGGTAATAGTGGCGCTAACACATTGGCAGTAATCCAGCAACACTCTGATTTGACAGAAGAGGGAAATGACGATAATGGAAACCTGGCCAAGCACACAATGCTACTGAAGTCGTAGATGTTAGAGAACCTGTACCAATACTTTAGGAACTGCACAATTTCACACTACATTCTAAATACTTACTTTTCATATGAGTGACCCTTATCACTCATCAAAAAACTTCTCTTTGCAAGAGACAGAGACCATTACAAAACAAAATAAAACTAACACCCCCCCCCAAAATTATCAGGATTCAGACTTGTAAAGTCCAGTCCCAGTTGAAACATATACTAAAAAGTTCTACGTAAAATAAAATGTAGTAAGAATTAGCCAAAACTATCTATCGAGACTGGACAAAGAAACCAAATAGAAGGTAAAGAGTTCTAAGAGAAGTCTCCGAAATCAGAGGCCCACTCATTCACACACTAACAAGTCTAATAAAATTGCTAAACTGAAAGCTTTGATACATACATGGAGTACCTGGTGCAGACCTGTGAGGCCCTATGCTTGCTGCCTCTGTCTCTGCAGGTTTGTGTGAGCTTTGCGTAAGTGACTCAGAGGGCCTTGCTCTCCCATCTCTCCTGGCTCTTACACTCTTCCAGCCTCCTTTTCCATGGGCTTCCCTGAGAACCTCAGAAGGACGGGGATTTGATGGAGACCTCCCATTTAGAACTGTGTTCAAAGGACTCTGTGTGTGTACTGTCGACCATGGGTCTCTGCATCCGTTCCCTTCAGCTGCAGGAGGAAGGTCCTCTGATGACTGAGTGAGGCACAGATCTATGATACAGCTAAATATCATTAGGAGTCCTTTTATGCATACTTTTTATTTGTCTGTGGGTGTTTGGTTTTACTCGAGATCCCTGGTTTATCTAGTCTCTGATTTTGATTTCCCAAGCAGTGTTGGGTGTGGTTTCCATCTCATGGAGTGGGCTACAAGTCAAATCTGACATTGGTTAGCTACTCCCACAAGTTCTGTGCCACCATAGTTTTAGCATATCTTACAGGAAGGACAGATTGTAAGTCAATTTGTGGCTTGTTTATATTTTTCTTTTGGTATCCTATAGAGTATCTTCCAGCACCAAAGACACTAGAATATAGGGATAAAGGCTACATGTTCAATCACAATGAGTCCCTCATGTCAGTTTTCTGAGAGCAACCTGTTTTCTTAGCAACAGCCTAGCCTGTTAGAGATTTCCACAGAACTCATTTGGCCAATAGCTCAATTCAGTGTAACCCAGTTTTGCTACTGGAAGTCTCAGTTGGTGACGAAATGGCCAGTTGGAACTTCATATACACTACTATTAAGAGACATCATTTAGGATCGCCTTTATGTCTGAGGAAGTTTCCATTGAATGTGGAAACTTCCATATCATCCCTTAAATGCCCCTCAGTTCCCTCTGTCTTTCCCCATATTTCCGCCATCAAACTTATCTCCCTTACCCTCCCCACTTTATCGTCTCATTCCTGTCCGCACCTGTCCCCAGTCCATTTTAAAAGCTACTCTATTTCCCCCTCTCCAGGAGATCTATGTTTTCTATGTTCCTTCCCCAATGTGTAACCTCTCTAAGTCTTCTGATTGTACGTTGGCTATCATTTATTTAAATGGCTAATGTCCACAAAAAGTGCCTGTTGATCCCATATAAAGACACCAAACCCAAACACTATTGCAGATGCTAAGAAGTGCTTACTGAAAGGAGCCTGGTATAGCTGTCTCCTGACAGGCTCTACCAGAGCCTGACAAATACAGATGTAGATGCTTGCAGCCAACCACTGGACTAAGCACGTGAACCCCAATGGAGGAGAAAAGACTGAAGGAGCTGAAGGGGTTTGCAAACCAACAGAAGAGCAGTATCAACCAACCAGACCCTCCCAGATCTCCCAGGGACTAAACCACCAACCAAAGAATACACATGGAAGGACCCATGACTCCAACCACATATGTAGCAGAGGACAGCATTGTCTGGCATCAATGGGAGGAGAAGCCCTTGGTTCTGTGAAGGTTCAATGACCCAGTATAGTGGAATGTCAGAGTGGTGGGGTAGGACTGGGGGAGTGGGGGAGCACCCTCCTAGAAGCAGGGGTAGGGAAGATGGGATAGGAGGTTTGCAGAGGGGAAACTGGGAAAGGGAATAATATTTGAAATGGAAATAAATATAATAGCCAATAAAAAAGATAATTAAAAAAGTGAATACATACCATATTTGTCTTGCTGAGTCTAGGTTACCTTACTCGGGTGCTTCGTTCAAGTTTCATTATCCATTTGCCTACAAATTTCACGATGTTATTTTTTATTTTTTATTTTTTTTGGCAGTTTAGTGAAATTGTGTAACTCAATGTAACCTAATTATGTAAATGAACCACATTTTCTTTGAGGGACATCTAGGTTGTTTCCAGTTTCTGGCTGTTATGAATACAGCTGCTGTGTACATAGTTGAGCAAGTGTGATTGTGGTAGGATGGAGGGTCCTTTGGTTATATGACCAAGAGTGGTATACCTGGTTCTTAGGTAGATTAAGTCTCAATTTTCAGAGGAACAACTATATTGACTTCCATAGTAGCTGTGTAAGATTGCTCTCCCACCAGCAGTGGAGTGCTCCCCTTGGTCACATCCTCTCTAGCATGAACTGACACTTGTTTTGTTGTTCTTAGCCATCTTGACAGGCATAAGATGGAATCTCAAAGCCATTTTGATTTGCATTTCCCTGATGGATATGGATGTTGAGCATGGTTTTAAGTGTTTCTGAGCCATCTCAGATTTTCTTTTTTTTTAATTTATTTAATACTTAATAATAATTCTTTGGTTTCCGGGCACACATCCCCCTCCCCCCTCCCCTCCTTGTGGGTGTTCCCCTCCCCATCCTCCCCCCATTACCGCCCTCCCCCCAACAATCACCTTCACTGGGCGTTCAGTCTTGGCAGGACCCAGGGCTTCCCCTTCCACTGGTGCTCTTACTAGGATATTCATTGCTACCTATGGGGTCAGAGTCCAGGGTCAGTCCATGTATAGTCTTTAGGTAGTGGCTTAGTCCCTGGAAGCTCTGGTTGCTTGGCATTGTTGTTTACATGGGGTCTCAAGCCCCTTCAGCTCTTTCAATCCTTTCTCTGATTCCTTCCAGTTCTCAGTTCGGTGGTTTGCTGCTGGCATTTGCCTATGTATTTACCATATTCTGGCTGTGTCTCTCGGGAGATATCTACATCCAGTTCCTGTCAGCCTGCAATTCTTTGCTTCATCCATCTTATCTAGTTTGGTCTCTGTGTCCTGTGCGTAGTCTGGCTAAGGGTTTATCTATCTTGTTGATTGTTCTTAAAGAACCAGCTTTTGGTTCTGTTGATTCTTTGTGTAGTCTTTTTTGATTCTACTTGGTTGATTTCAGCTCTGAGTTTGATTATTTCCTTCCTTCTACTCCTCCTGGATGTATTTGCTTCTTTATTTTCTAGAGCTTTTAGGTGTGCTGGCAAGCTGCTGATGTATGCTCTCTCCTGTTTCTTTCTGTAGGCACTCAGAGCTATGAGTTTTCCTCTTAGCACAGCTTTCATTGTGTCCCATAAGTTTGGGTATGTTGTACCTTTATTTTCATTAAATTCTAAGAAGTCTTTAATTTCTCTTTATTTCTTCCTTGACCAGGTTATCATTGAGTAGAGCATTGTTCAATTTCCATGTGTATGTAGGCGTTCTTTCCTTATTGTTATTGAAGACCAGCTTTAGCCTGTGTTGGTCTGATAGGACACATGGGATTAATTCTATCTTTCTGTATCTGTTGAGGCCTGTTTTATGACCAATTATATGCTCAATTTTGGATAAAGTACCATGAGGTGGTGTGAAGAAGGTATATCCTTTTGTTTTAGAATAGAATGTTCTATAAATATCTGTCAAGTCCATTTGGTTCATAACTTCTGTTAGTCTGTTAATGTCTCTGTTCAATTTCTGTTTCCATGATCTGTCCATTGATGAGAGTGGGGTGTTGAAATCTCCTACTATTATTGTGTGAGGTACAATGTGTGCTTTGAGCTTTAGTAAGGTTTCTTTTATGTATGTAGGTGCCCTTGTATTTGGAGCATAGATATTTAGGATTGAGAGTTCATCTTGGTGGATTTTTCCTTTGGTGAATATGAAGTGTCCTTCCTTATGTTTTTTGATGACTTTTAGTTGAAATTTGATCTTATTCGATATTAGAATGGCTACTCCAGCCTGCTTCTTCAGACCGTTTGCTTGGAAAGTTGTTTGCCAACCTTTTACTCTGAGGTAGTGTCTGTCTTTGTCTCTGAAGTGTGTTTCCTGTAGGCAGCAAAATGCTGGGTCCTCATTGCATATCCAGTTTGTTAAGTTGTGTCTTTTTACTGGGGAATTGAGTCCATTGATGTTGAGAGATATTAAGGAATAGTGATTGTTGCTTCCTGTTTTCTTCGTATTTGCAGGTGAGATTATGTTTGTGTGCTTGTCTTCTCTTTGTTTTGTTGCAAAATGATTAGGTTCTTGCTTTTTCTGCGGTGTAGCTTGTCTCCTTGTGTTGGGCTTTATCATTTATTATCCTTTCTAGGGCAGATTTTGTAGAAAGATATTGTGTAAGTTTGGTTTTGTCTTGGAATATCTTGTTAATCTATGTTAATTAAGAGTTTTGCTGGATACAGTAACCTGGGCTGGCATTTGTGTTCTCTTAGAGTCTGTATGATATCTGTCCAGGATCTTCTGGCTTTCACAGTCTCTGGTGAGAAGTCTGGTATAATTCTGATAGGTCTGCTTTTATATGTTACTTGACTTTTCCCTTAGTGCTTTTAATATTCTTTCTTTATTTTGTGCATTTGGTGTATCGTCTATTATGTGACAGCAGGAGGAATTTCTTTTTCTGTCCAGTCTGTTTAGAGTGTTCTGCTTTCAGGTGTGTAGTTGTTCCTGTCTAGTGGTTTTCAGCTGTTCCTGTGTCTTGAGCCCACCAGGCAGGTCACTTGGAGCAGAAGAGTTGGTCTTACCTCTGGTCTCGGGCCTGAAGTCGCTCCTTGGGGCTGGGTTTCAGCTCTCCGTGAAGGCAGCAACCAGAAGGGTTTGCCTTTCTACTTCTGGGTCCCTGTGCACAGAGGGCCCTGATGGCGCTAGGTGTTTTCCTCTAGAGTCAGAAATATGAGCAGTGAGTAGTCTCCTCTGGTTTCCCAGGCGTGTCTGCCCCTCTGAAGGTCTAGCTCTCCCCCCCACGGTATTTGGGTGCAGGGAGCTATTTTACCTGGTGCGTTCAGATCAGGGCGTAGTCTGGACTGCAGGGCTACTGAAGCTTGACTGCCCCTATCTTCCTATGCCCAGAGGCCCTATACAGTTTTCTCTTGGGCCAGGGATGTGCGCAAAGGTGGGCAGACGTGGCAGTCTCTTCTGCCCTGCAGTCTCAGTATTGTCTACACATCTAGGCGATGAGCTCTGTCTCCCACAGGGTTTGGGAGCAGGGAGCTGTGGGCCGGGATCCTTTTTTTTTTTTTTTTTTTTAAATGTATTTTAGGTATTATCCATCTATTGCAAATGGAGTTGATGAAAATATTTTTCCATTGTATGGGCTACCTTTTTGCCTTATTGCAGTATCCTTTGCCTTACAGAGGTTTTCAAGTGTATGACATCCTGTTTATAATTGTTGATCTTAGAATTTATGCTATCAGTGTTTCCTTCAGGAAATTTCCTTTGCTATTGAGTTCAAGGTTATTCCCCACTTTCTCTTCTACCAGGTTCAGTGGATCAGGTTTCCTGTTGTGGTGGCGGAGCCATTGGGGTTGAGTTTTGTGGAGGGTGCAAAATAGGGATCTATTTTCATTCTTCTACATGCAGACATCCTGTTTGACCAGCACCATTTGGTGAAAACACTGCCTTTTTTCCAGTGTGTATTTCTGGCATCCTTATAAACAATCAGCTGTTCATACATATGTGGATTTAGGTCTGAGTCTTCAGTAAGACTTTCTTTATCAATATGTGTGTTTTTATTCCAATAGCATCTGATTTTTATTACTCTAGTTCTGTAGTACAGTTTGAAATAGAAAATGGGTTCAGGACTGTTATTAGCAGCTATACTGGATTTTTTTTTCCATATGAAGTAGAAAATTGTTCTTTCAAGATCTGTGAAGAATTGTGTTGAAATTTTGATTGAGATTACATTAAAATATACAGACTGCTTTTGGTATAATGGCCAATTTTACTATGTTAATCCTACAGATCCATGAGCATGGAAGATCTTTTTGTCTTCTGATATCTTCTTCATTTTCTTTCCTCAAAGATTTGATGTTCTTGTCATACAGGTCTTTTAATTGCTTGGTTAGAGTTGCACCAAGATATCTTTTATTATTTCTGACTATTGTGAAAGGTGGTGTTTCCTTAAATTCTTTCTCAGCCACTTTATCATTTCTGTATTGGAGAGCTACTCAACTTTCTTTCTTTCTCTCTTTCCTTCCTCCCTCCCTCCCTCCCCCCCTCTCTCTCTTTCTTTCTTTTAATTAATTTTGTCTCCAGCCACTTTGCTTAAAGTTTTTATCAGCTTTAGGAGTTCTCTGATAGAGTTTTTGGGGTTACTTATATATACTATCATATCATCTGCAAATAAAGATACTTTTACTTCTTCCTTTCCAGTTCATATCCCTTTGATCTACTTCAATTGTTTTATTGCTCCAGCAAAGACTTCAAGTTCTATATAGAATAGGTTTGAAGAGAGTGGGGAGCCGTTTCTGATTTTTTTCTTTTTGATATTGCTTTGAGTTTCTTCATTACATTGATGTTGACTATGGACTTGCCTTTATTTTTCTGAGGTATGTCCTTATATCCCTAATCTCTCCAGGACTTTTTTAAGTATTGTTTTTCCAAGTTATTTTTCTCTTTTTTAAACATTATTTTATTTATTTACATTCCAGATGTCACCTTCCATCCTCATCCCCCACTCCCACAGTTTTTCATCCCATTCCCTCTCCCTTTGCTTCTGAGAGGGTGCCCCCCTTTCCCTTTCCTGAGGCCTCGAGTCTCTACAGGATTTAGTGCATCTTCTCCAACTGAGACCAGACAAGGCAGTCCTGTGCTACATGTGTGCAAGGGGCCTCTGACATGCCCATATGTGCTCTTTGGCTGATGTCTTAGTCTCTGGGCTCTCCTAGGGGTCTGGGTTTGTTGACACTGTTGTTCTTCCTATGGGGTTCCCCTTCAGTTCCTTCTGTCCTTTTCCTAACTCTTTCATAGGAGTCCCCAAACTCAGTCTTTAGTTGTCTGTAAGTATCTGCATCTGTCTCAGTCAGCTGCTGGTAGATCCTCTCAGAGGGCAGCCATGCTAGGCTCCTGTCTGCAAGCACACCATAGCATCAGTAACAGTGTCGGGGTTTGTTGCCTGCCCATGGGATGGATCCCATTTGGGCTGTCACTGGACCGCCCTTCCTTTAGTCTTTGCTCCATTTTTGGTTCTGCATTTCTTTTTGACAGAAACAAACCTGGATCAAAAGATTTTACTGCTGGTTGGTAACCCTGTCCTTCTTCTTGGGACCCTGTCTACCTACTAGAGGTGACCTCTAGGTTCCCTCTCCCAACTTCTGGGCATTTTGACTAAGGTCCTGGGAGTCCCTCACATCCCAGGTCACTGGGACTTTCTCTGATATGCCCATATATGCTCTTTGATTAATGTCTTAATCTCTGGGCTCTCCCAGGGCCCCCCCCCCCGCCATCCAAAGAAGCTGCATATTTCATTCCTTCTCCTGGCTCTCTGGGCTTCTCTCCTGTCTTGCCCCATATCTGTTCCTACCTTCATTCTCTCCTTCCCTTCTGCCACCCAGACCACTCAGTCCCTCTGCCTCTTATGATTCCCCCTTCTAAGTGGAATTGAAGCATCCTCACTTGGGCCTTCCTTCTTACTAAACTTCTTTTTTTAGTGCAATTGTGTGTGTGTGTGTGTGTGTGTGTGTGTGTGTAATATATGTTTATTTTTTTCTTTCATTTTTATTAAATTGGGTATTGTTTACATTTCAAATGTTATTCCCTTTCTCGGTTTCCTGTCCATCAGTCCTCTAACCCCTCCCCCTCCCATTCTATATGGGTGTTCCCCTCTCCACCTACCCACCATTATCGCCTCCCCCCAACAATCCCCTACACTGGCGGTCCAACCTTGGCAGGACCAAGGGCTTCCTTTTCCACTGGTGCTCCAACAAAGCTATTCACTGCTACTTATGAAGTTGGAACGCAGGGTCCTTCTTAACTTCTGTGGGTTGTATCCTGGGTATTCTGTACTTTTGGGCTAATAGCCACTTGTAAGTAGATATTATTTACCGTGTATTTCCTTTTTGGTCTCTATTACCTCACTTAGGATGATGTTTTCTAGTTCCATTCATTTTCCTGCAAAATCCATGGTGTACTTGTTTTGAATACAGGAATAGTATTTTCTCTTGAGGGATATCTGGGTTGTTTCCAGCTTCTGGCTATTATGTATAAGGCTGCTATGAATATAGTTGACCACATGGCCTTGTGGTATGGTAGAGCAGCTGTTGGGTATATAGCTGGGTCTTCAGTAGAACTATTTCCAATTTTTTTATTTAATATTTTCTTTATTTACATTTCAAATGTTATCCCCTTTCCCGGTTTCCCCTTTGGGAACCCCCTATCTCGTTTCCCCTTCCCTTGCTTCTTTGAGGGTGCACCTCAACCAACCCACCCACCCACTTCCTCCCTCCTGCTCCCTCCCTTGATATTCCCCCACACTGGGGCCTGGAGGTTTCACAGGACCAAGGTCCTCTCCTCCCATAGATGCCCCACAAGGCCAAACATCCTCTGCTGTATATGCTGCTGGAGCCATGGGTCACTCCATGTGTACTCTTTGGTTGGTGGTTTAGTCCCTGGGAGCACTAGGAGCTCTGGGAGCTCTGGTTGGTTGATATTGTTGTTCTTCCTATGGGGTTGCAAACCCTCACTCAGCTCCTTCAGACCTTTCTCTAACTCCTCCACTGGGGACCCCATTTTCAGTCCAGTGGTTGGCTGCAAGCATCTGCCACTGTATTGGACAAGCTCAGGCAGAGCCTCTCAGGAGACAGCTATATCAGGCTCCTGTTAGCATGCACTTCTTGGCATCCCCAATATTGTCTAGGCTTGGTGACTGTATGTATATGGGCTGGATCCCCAGGTGGGGCAATCTCTGGATGGCCATTCCTTTAGTCTCTGCTCTACTCATTGTCCCTGTATTCACTCCTATGGATATTTTTGTTCCCTCTTCTCAGTCTTCCTTCTTGAGCTTCATGTGGTCTGTAAATTGTTGTCTTCGGTATTCTGAAATTTTGGGCTAATGTTCACTTATCAGTAGTTCATACCATGTGTGTTCTTTTGTGATTGGGTTACTTCACTCAGGATGATATTTTCTAATTCCATCCATTTGCCTGCAAAATACCTGAGTAGTACTCCATGGTGTAAATGTACCATATTTTCTGTATGCATTCTTCTATTGAAGGACGTCTGTGTTCTTTCCAGCTTCTGCTTATGATAAATAAGGCTGCTATGAACATAGTGGAGCATGTTTACTTGTTGTATGTTGGAGCATCTTTTGGCCATATACCCAGGAGTGGTATAGTCAGGTCCTCAGGTAGCTCTATGTCCAATTTTCTGAGGAACTGCCAGCTGATTTCCAGAACGGCTGTACTAGCTTGCATCCACCAGCAATTTGTTCCTCTTTCTCTAAATCCTGGCCAGCATCTGCTGTCCCCAGAGTTTTTGATCTTAGCCATTCTGACTGGTGTCAGGTAGATCCCAGGGTTGTTTTGATTTGCATTTCCCTGATGACAAAGGATGTGGAACACTTCTTTTGGTGCATCGGGGCCATTCGATATTGCTCAGTGGGGAATTCCTTGTTTAGCTCTACCCCAGTTTTTAAAATTTTTTATTATATATTTCTTTACTTACATTTCAGAGGTTATTCCGCTTCCTGGTTTTCTGTCTATAAGCCCCCATTCCCTCCCCTCCCTCTCCCTCTCCCCCATACGGGTATTCCTGTTATACAACCCCCTTATTGCCTTCCCCTATATTCTCCTGCACTGGGGGTCCAACCTTGGCAGGACCAAGGGCTTTCCCTTCTACTGGTGCCCTAACAAGACTCTTCTCTGCTACATATGCAGTTGGAGCCCTGAGTCAGTCCATTTATACTCTTTCGGGGGTTGTTTAGTCCCTAAAAGCACTGCTTGGTTGGGAAAGTTGTTTTTATGGTGTTGCAACCTCCTTCAATTCTATCAATACTCCCTCTAATTCCACCCAAAGGGGTTCTGTTCTCAGTTCAGTGGTTTACTGCAAACATTGACCTCAGTATTGGACATGCTCTGGATATGTCTCTCAGAAGAGATCTATATCCAGTCCTTTTCTGCATGCATTTTTTTTTTAGCTTTGACAATATTATCTAGTTTTGGTGGCTGTATATATATGGGCCACATGAGGGGCAGGCTCTGAATGACCATTCCTTGAGTTGCTGCTCAAAACTTTGCTTCCATATCCCCTCCTAAGGATATTTTTACCCCTTTTAAGAAGGAGTGGAAGCATACATATTTTGGTCATCCTTCTACTTAAGATTCCTGTGGTCAGTGGATTGCATCTTGGGTAATTCAAGCTTTTTGTCTAATATCCACTTATCCATGAGAAAATACCTAGTGTGTTTTTCTGTGATTCATTTACCTCACTCGGGATGATATTTTCTAGTTCATTCCATTTGCTTAAGAATTTCATGAAGTCATAGTTTTTGATAGCCGAGTAGTAGTACTCCATGGTGTAGATGTACCACAGTTTTTGAATCCATTCCACTGTTTAAATGGCATCTGGGTTTTTTCCTTCTCCTGGCTATTATAAATATGGCTGTTATGAACATAATGGAGCATGTGTCTTTGTTGTATGTTGGAGCATCTTTTGGGTATATGCTCAAGAGAGGTATAGCTGGGTCCTCAGGTAGTGCAATGTTCAATTTTCTGAGGAACCTCCAGACTGATTTCCAGAGTGGTTTTTACCAGTCTGCAATCCCACAACAATGGAGAAGTCTTCCTCTTTCTCTACATCCTCGCCAGCATGTGCTGTCACCTGAGTTTTTGATCTTAGCTATTCTGACTGGTGTGAGGTGAAATCTCAGGGTTGCTTTGATTTGCATTTTCCTAATGACTAAGGCTGTTGAACATTTCTTTAGGTGCTTTTTGGCCATTTGATAATCCTCAGCTGAGAATGTTTTGTTTAGCTCTGTACCCCATTTTTTAATAGGGTGATTTGGCTCTCTGGAGTCTAACTTCTTGAATTCTTTGTACATTTTGTATATTAGCTTTCTATCAGATGTAGGATTGGTAAAGTTCTTTCCCCAATCTGTTGGTTGCCGTTTTGTCCTAATGACAGTGTCTTTTGCTTTTCAAAAAGCTTTGCAGTTTTATGAGGTCCCATTTGTCGATTCTTGATCTTAGAGCATAAGCCATTGGTGTTTTGTTCAGGAAATTTTCCCCAGAACACATTGTCTAGTATTCGAAACTCTTCCCCACTTTTTCTTCTATTAGTTTGGATGTATCTGGTTTGATGTGGAGGTCCTTGATCCACTTGGACTTAAGCTTGGTACATGGTAATGAGAATGGATCGATTTGCACTCTTCTACATGCTGACCCCCAGTTCAACCAGCACCATTTCCTGAAAATGCTATCTTTATTCCACTTGATGGTTTTGGCTCCTTTGCCAAAGATCAAGTGGTCATAGGTATGTGGGTTCATTTCTGGGTCTTCAATTCTGTTCCATTGGTCTATCTGCCTGTCTCTGTACCAATACCATACAATTTTTATGACTATTGCTCTGTAATACTGCTTGAAGTCAGGGATGGTGATTCCCCCAGAAGTTCTTTTATTGTTGAGGATAGTTTTTGGTATCCTGGGATTTTTGTTATTCCAAATGAATATGCAGATTGCTCTTTCTATCTCTATAAAGAATTGAGGAATTTTGATGGGGATTGCATTGAAGCTTTAGATCGCTTTTGGTAAAATGGCCATCTTTACTATATTAATCCTGCCAATCCATGAGCACGGAAGATCCTTCCATCTTCTGAGATCTTCCTCAATTTCTTTCTTCAGAGATTTGAAGTTCTTGTCATACAGATTTTTCACATGTATGGTTAAAGTCACACCAAGATATTTTATGTTATTTGGGACTATTGTAGAGGGTGTCATTTCCTTAATTTCGTTCTCAGCCTGTTTATCCTTTGAGTAGAGGAAGGCTACTGATTTGTTTGAGTTAATTTTATACCCCAACACTTTGCTGAAGTTGTTTATCAGGTTAAGTAGTTCTCTGGTGGAACTTTTGGCGTCGCTTAAGTATTCTATCATATCATCTTCAAGTAGTGATATTTTTACTTTTCCCTTTGACCTCCTTTTGTTATCTGATTGCTCTGGCTAGGACTTCGAGTACTATATTAAATAAGTAGGGAGAGAGTGGGCAGCCTTGTCTAGTCCCTGATTTTAGTGGGATTGCTTCAGGTTTCTCTCCGTTTAGTTTGATGTTAGCCTCTGGTTTGCTGTATATGGCTTTTACTATGTTTAGATATGGGCCTTGAATTCCTGATCTTTCCAGGACTTTTATCATGAAGGGGTGTTCAATTTTGTGAAATGCTTTCTCAGTATCTAATGAAATGACCATGTGGTTCTTATCTTTGAGTTTGTTTATATAATGGATTACATTGAAGCATTTTCATATATTAAACCATCCCTTCATCCCTGGGATGAAGCCTACTTGATCATGATGGATGATCGCTTTGATGTGTTCTTGGATTCGGTTTGCAAGAATTTTATTGAGTATTTTTGCATCAATATTCATAAGGGAAATTGGTCTGAAGTTCTCTTTCTTTGTTGGGTTTTTGTGTGGTTTGGGTATAAGAGTAATTGTGGCTTCATAGAAGGAATTTGGTAGTGCTCCGTCTCTTTCAATTTTGTGGAGTAGTTTGGACAATATTGGTATGAGGTCTTTGATGAAGGTCTGATAGAATTCTGCCCTGAACCCATCTGGATCTGAGCTCTTTTTGGTTGGGAGACTTTAATAACTGTACCCCATTTTCGAATAGGGTTGTTTGATTCTCTGGAGTCTAACTTCTTAAGTTCTTTGTATATTTTAGATATCAGCCCTCTCTCAGATATATCCTAATCTATTTGTTGCTGTTCTGTCCTTTTGACAGTGTCCTTTGCCTTACAGATCCTTTGCAATTTTATGAAGTCCCATTTGTTGATTCTTGATTCTACAGCATAAGCCATTGGTTTTTTTTTTGTTTTGTTTTGTTTTGTTTTGTTTTTCAGGAATTATTCCCTGAGCCCCTGTGTTTGAGCCACTTCCCCCACTTTTTCTTTTATTAGTTTGAGTCTATCTGGAGGTCCTTGATCGTCTTGAACTTGAGCTATGTACAAGGAGATAAGAATGGATCGATTTGCATTCTTCTCCATGCTGACCTCCAGTTGAACAGCGCCATTTGCTGAAAATGCTATCTTTTTTCCATTTGGTGGTTTTAGCCTCTTTGTCAAAGACCAAGTGACTATAGGTGTGGGTGTTCATTTCTGGGTCTTCAGTTCTATTCCATTGATCTACCTGCCTGTCTCTGTACCAGTACCATACAGTGTTTTGTTTTGTTTTGTTTTGTTTTGTTTTGTTTTTATCACTCTTGCTCTGTAATACAGCTTAAGGTTAGGAATTGTGACTTCTCCCAGAATTTTTTATTGTTGAGAATAGTTTTTGCTATCGTGGGTTTTTTGTTATTTTCAATATTTTGAGGAACCATCAGATCATTTCTAGAGTGGTTATTCCAGGTTGAAATCTCACCAGCAATGGAGGAGTCATCCTCTTTCTTCACATCCTTGCCAGCATGTGCTGTCATTTGAATTTTTGTTCTGATTGGTGTAAGGTGGAATCTCAGGGTTGTTTTGGTTTTTATTTACCTGATAACTAAACATATGAACATTTCTTTCAGTGCTTCTTGACCATTCAAGATTTATTTGTTGAGAATTCTCTGTTTAGTTCTGTACCCCATTTTGCGATTTTTTTAAACAAGTTAAGATCTTGAGTTCTTTATATATTTTGGATATTAGCCCCTTGTTAGATATAGGGCTAGTAAATGTTATTATTCAGTCTGTAGCTGTGTTGCTGTTTTGTCCCATTGAAGTGTCCTTATCCTTGCAGAATCTTATCAGTATCATGAGATCCCATTTTTCAGTTGTTTGTCTTAGTGCCTGAGCTATTGGTGTTCTGTTTAGGAAATCTTCCCTTCTACCAATGAGTTTGAGACTCTTTCCCCTTTCTCTTTCATTAGATTGAGTGAATCTGGTTTCATGTTGAGGTTCTTTATCCACTTGGACATTAGCCTTGTGCAAAGTGATAAATATGGATCTATCTTCATTCTTCTACGTGCAGACCACCAATAAGACTACCACCATTTATTAACGGTGCTTTCCCTTTTCAACTATATGTTTTTGGCTTCTTTGTTAAAGGGCAAGTGTCCATAGATGTGTGGATTTATTTATGAGTCTTCAATTATATTCCATTTATCAACCTGTCATTGTACCAATATTACTATTGCTGTACAGTACAACTTGAGGTCAGAGATGGTGATTACCCGAGAAGTACTTTGATTGTTGAGTATTGTTTTGGCTATTCTGATATTTTCTTGTTTTTCCATGTGAAATTGAAAATTCTTCTTTTGATGTCTGAGAATAATTGTGTTGGAATTTTGATGGGAATTGCATTGAATCTGTAGATTTCTTTTGGCGAGATGGCCATTTTCACTATGTCCAATCCATGAGCAGAGGAGATATTTCAGGATGTTCCCAGGTCTTCTACAATTTCTTTCTTAAGGCACTTGAAGTTCTTATGAAACATATCTTTCACTTGCTTGGTTAGAGTCACATCAAAATATTTTATATTATTTGTGGCTGTTTTTTTTTAATTTTTTTTATTAATTTGAGTATTTCTTATTTACATTTCGAGTGTTATTCCCTTTCCCTGTTTCCGGGCAAACATCCCCCTAATCCCTCCCCCTCCCCTTCTTTATGGGTGTTCCCCTCCCCATCTTCCCCCCATTGCTGCCCTCCCCCCAACAATCACGTTCACTGGGGGTTCAGTCTTAGCAGGACCCAGAGCTTCCCCTTCCACTGGTGTTCTTACTAGAATGTTCATTGCTACCTATGAGGTCAGAGTCCAGAGTCCAGGGTCAGTCCATGTATAGTCTTTAGGTAGTGGCTTAGTCCCTGGAAGCTCTGGTTGCTTGGCATTGTTGTTCATAAGGGGTCTCGAGCCCCTTCAAGCTCTTCCAGTTCTTTCTCTGATTCCTTCAACGGGGGTCCCGTTCTCAGTTCAGTGGTTTGCTGCTGGCATTCGCCTCTGTATTTGCTGTATTCTGGCTGTGTCTCTCAGGAGCGATCTACATCCGGCGCCTGTCTGCCTGCACTTCTTTGCTTCATCCATCTTGTCTAATTGGATGGCTGTATATGTATGGGCCACATGTGGGGCAGGCTCTGAATGGGTGTTCCTTCTGTGTCTGTTTTAATCTTTGCCTCTCTATTCCCTGCCAAGGGTATTCTTGTTCCCCTTTTAAAGGAGGAGTGAAGCATTCACATTTTGATCATCCGTCTTGACTTTCATTTGTTCTAGGCATCTAGGGTAATTCAAGCATTTGGGCTAATAGCCACTTATCAATGAGTGCATACCATGTGTGTTTTTCTGTGATTGGGTTACCTCACTCAGGATGATATTTTCCAGTTCCAGCCATTTGCCTACGAATTTCATAAACTCGTTGTTTTTGATAGCTGAGTAATATTCCATTGTGTAGATGTACCACATTTTCTGTATCCATTCCTCTGTTGAAGGGCATCTGGGTTCTTTCCAGCTTCTGGCTATTATAAATAAGGCTGCTATGAACATAGTGGAGCACGTGTCTTTTTTATATGTTGGGGCATCTTTTGGGTATATGCCCAAGAGAGGTATAGCTGGATCCTCAGGCAGTTCAATGTCCAATTTTCTGAGGATCCTCCAGACTGATTTCCAGAATGGTTGTACCAGTCTGCAATCCCACCAACAATGGAGGAGTGTTCCTCTTTCTCCACATCCTCGCCAGCATCTGCTGTCACCTGAGTTTTTGATCTTAGCCATTCTCACTGGTGTGAGGTGAAATCTCAGGGTTGTTTTGATTTGCATTTCCCTTATGACTAAAGATGTTGAACATTTCTTTAGGTGTTTCTCAGCCATTCGGCATTCCTCAGCTGTGAATTCTTTGTTTAGCTCTGAACCCCATTTTTTAATAGGGTTATTTGTTTCCCTGCGGTCTAACTTCTTGAGTTCTTTGTATATTTTGGATATAAGGCCTCTATCTGTTGTAGGATTGGTAAAGATCTTTTCCCAATCTGTTGGTTGCCGTTTTGTCCTAACCACAGTGGCTGTTTTATAGGGTGTTGTTTCCTCAATTTCTTTCTCAGCCTGTTTATCTTTTGGATAAAGGAGCGTACTGATTTGTTTGAGATCATTTGTATCCAACCACTTTGCTGAAGCTGTTTTATCAGCTGTAGAGTTATCTGATGGAATTTTGGGAGTTGAGTATGTATATTATCGTATCATTCACAAGTAATGATACTTTGACTTCTTTCTTTCCTATTTGAATCCTCTTGATCTCCTTTTTTGTCTAATTGCTCTAGCTAGAACTTCAAGTATTATATTTACTAGGAAGAGAGTGAGTAGCCATTTCTTGTCCCTGGTTTTAGTGGAATTGCTCCTAGTTTCCCTCTATTTAGTTTAATGTTGGTTATTGATTTGCTTTATATTGTTTTTAGTATGTTTATGTCTGTTCCATCAATTACTGATCTCTCCAAGACTTTTTACATGAAGGGGTATTTTGTATTTTGTCAAAGGCTTTTTCACTATCTAATGATATGATTGTATGACTTTTCTTTGAGTTTGTTTATACAGTGGATTATGTTGATAGATTTTCATATATTGAACCATTCCTGCATCCCTAGGATGAAGCTTACTTGGTCGTGGTGAATGGTAGTTTTGATGTGTGCTTGGATTTGGTGTGTGACAATTTTATTGAATGTTTCTGCATCGATATTAATTAGCGAAATTGGTCTGGAATTCTCTTTTTGTTGTTGGGTTTTTATGTGGTTTAGTTATTAGAGTAACTATGGCTTCATAGAATGAATTAAATAGTATTCCTACTGTCTTCATTTTTTGGAAGTTTGTGGTGTATTGGTATTAGCGCTTCTTTGAAGGTCTGGTACAATTCTGCACTAAAACTGTCTGGTCCTGGGTCAGAAAATACTTATTTTAGAGTCTGACTTCCTTGATATACAAGACTTCAATTCTTACCTTATTTAAATTCATATAGGTCATTTAAATGTTTCTATATGCAAGGAAGTAATACAGTTTGAAAATCTGTGTTTACATATGTGGTTTGTGCCTAATTATTAGGTTTACAGTAATTTTTGTATTTCTTAATATAGTTAGGTAGTAATTAAAGAACTTTATCATTCTTTGATTTTATTAATTAAAAGATTTTGACTCTTAGGTTATGAACTCTTACTGTGACAGAATTTAGATGGATATTGATCGTGATAAGCCTTTAAGCTTTAATAGCTAGTAGTGCTTCAATTGCAAAGTCTATTTGGTAAACATTACCTGTAAATATGTTTTGTGCTTGATTTTTAGCCTCCAGCTGAGCAGGCCAAAGCCAGACTTCAATTGGTCCTTGAAGCTGCTGGTAAGTTTTTAAAATAAACTTTTATGAAATAAAAAAATGTAATCTAGTCTAGTAGCATGCTTATATATGAGTCAAAAAAATTTATATATTCTCACATATAAATAAAATCTAGAGTATATGTTTAGGTATATGTTTCCTATTCATAGCTGACATATAAATATTATAAAAGGTCATTTTTGCATGTTTATAGATAAAACCAGTATTAGTTCTAATGTTTAATTCTTAAGAAATCTATGTGCATTTTATCTTTTATGGATTGTAGTTACAGTGAAATGGAAAGAATTCCTTAACTCTAAATCATGCCCTTTTCTGACATTTTCCTCTGGAAGTTTTATAATTTTGCTGTTCTTATTTAAGACTGTAGCCTGCTTTTTACTTAAAGTTTTTATAGGTTACATTTGATTCAGGTATCCATTGTTTTTGGTGAAAATTAGGCCAGTAATATTTAAAATTCCTTTAATTACAATAAACTAGTTCATCGGATTATAAGTTCTGTTGCCATCTAGTCTTAATATGCCATGTTTAATTTTCCAGTGGAACAGCTTCCCAAAGACATTCATTCACATCTTTATATATGTCTAAAAATTCATGCTGTGTTTTTTCCAGATTGATAATTTAAGTCTTAATATATTTCTAAAATATATATAAATTATTAACCTTTTAAAGGGTTACTCAGAGTTTATATATTTCAGTTTGACAAACTAAGGATTCAGAGATAATTGTAAACCACCAAATGTCAGTTATTATATTTTTGAGAAAATGCATATATTCATATTGAATCAAGAATCTTTTGCATTAGGTATTTGTTACAAATTACTATAGAAATGTGGTTTTGAGATTGTAGTGTATATATAGAATTGCTACTTTTCATTACCAATTTTTCTAATCAGGCTGCCTTTTTTTTCATACTAGTCCTGTGAATAGGTTGATATGTGATGATGTAATGTTTTGTATTTCTTTGAAAAATGACCATTATTTCTTTTAAGAATTCATCATATGAATATGGTGGATTTTTATATTCATCTTGCGGTGTTTTAGAAGTATATCCATGTTGTAATACATCATTAGTTTGTTTCTTTTTATGGTTAAATAATATTTGTATATAATATATTGCTTATATATTAATTTAGTGATAAAATTTTATTGTTGAATTGTTGAATAATGTGCATAGACCCGGACTAATCTGAGCACCTGCTTTTCAATCTGAGAGTGCTTTTGTAAAAGACAATTTGTGTGATCATTTGACAATTCTTTAAATCCCAATAATTTTTCATAGTAGACAAATCATTTTGTATTCTCATCAGCAATATACAAATGGTTTTCTATTGTAACAATTAGGCTCATCATACATTTCAGTTAGCAGTTCGAAAGTCTTTAGGTTGAAGATATTCTGTGCCATCAATCCATCATCAGTGAGAGATAAGGATGGTGACTGTCTTGCAGGACTATTGTGACTGGAAAAAATGAAATGACCAATATAGGAAGTGCCTAATCCTATTTCATTGTAGTTAATGAGGGTATCTTTTTGTGTGGTAAGTAGCAGGGCGTCATTATTTCTAAGGCACCATTTTATAATGTTACTTCTTTGCTTAAAAGTATTGAGCAAATACAAACAAGTTATTATGAGATAAAACAACGCAGAAACAACTCTCTGCAACTCCCACTGAGCTAATTTTGTGTCGACCACCTATTGCTGGACATGGGGCCTGTGCTTCGTATATCCAGTGGGATTCCTTTGGAGAGAACTATTTTTAATTTAGAAACAGGTAACACTTGGAGACAGCTTCTAGGTTTGCAGATAGAAACTTGTGTCCACTTCCTCTCTCAGTACTGGGATCCCATCTGGTGTAAACCTATGTAGGCCCTGTGCATGCTACAGTTGTCTCTGTGAATTCATATGCACAGAAGTTAAGTTGTATCTGAAAGCCTTGTTTCCTTGGTATCTTCCATTTCTACCTGCTCTTAAGATCTTTTTGCATGAAATGGGGTTTTAGTGAAGATCTCATATATATATGATAATGATCTGAAAATTTAAACTTTATATATTTGTTTGCTGTGGAAAATAGAAGATACTCCCAGAAGGACTCCAATTGAGTATCACAGATAGACTTTTATTTCTGTTTTCATTACTGCATAATTCTTGATAATCAGAAATGGTCCCAGCCTAGATGGCCATCAGAAGAACAAAAAAGATAGATAGATAGATAGATAGATAGATAGATAGATAGATAGATAGATAGATAGACAGACAGACAGACAGGAATTTTAATCAACTGGAAAGGATGAAATGACATTTGCAAGAAAATGGGCAGAACTAGGAATATTAAGTGAAATAGGCATTGTCAGCAAAATATCATGTTATATACAGAACATAAATTACATATGTGTATAATTGCATATGTGTGTGTAGATCACACACTAGAAAGGTGATGGTGATCATGAGGGGACTGGAAAGAGTGAAAGAATAATGGTGAAGACTGTGTAAGGGACAGGAACCAGCGGAGGGGAGACTGGGGAGACATAGGAGAGAATGGAGCAGGTAATGACCGCAGGAAAAGTACAATGATTGTATGCATGTATTGCCCGAATTGCCTGTTACTTTGTATGCTCACCTAAGGAATGAATTTCAAAGTTTCAGAAATACTCAAATACTGACTGTAACTGATGGATGAATTTTGTGATATTCTAAAATTTTTGAGATGACTATGATATATGACTTCACAAATATAAACTCTAAATTAATACATGACAGAAAATTACAAAGCAGTCTGTTTATCAAAAAAGGAGGAAGGATCGTGAGTTTAACCTAAGCACTTGTTTTTGTCACTCTTGCTTCTACTATTTGATTTGATAGCACCATTCCAGTATTATCTCTTTGTTCAAACAAACAAACAAAAAAACCACTACAACTTATTTTATACTAAGTATTTTCATGAGCCTAACGAATTCTCCAAAAGACAAATGTTTTCCCCCAGTATGAAGAGGGGTATAATTGTTTTCCAGGCTTCTTTAATCTCCTTTCTTATTTTGACAAAGGTCTTTTCACATAACCAAGGTCTTCCTTCCCCAGCCTCCTGGGTCCTAGCATTACCATGTAAGACACCATGCTCAGCTTTGTTAACAGCTTTACTTCTACTGTAATTATTGGTACATGGATCTGAAATTATATTTCCAACGTCATGAAGAAAAGTAGAAATTTCCTTTATTTCATGTTTGGCATAGGATCTATTTATAATAGTACTTCATCATCTAAATAATGTCTATGACACTTGGAATTGTACTTATAGTTTTCAAAGTACTGTCATACATCCTATATCCCATGACTTATCAGTACATGATGAGGTAGTCAGCTCCGTTTCACAAATATGAAAACTTGCGATCAAATAGTAGCAGAATTCGGAAGTAAATCTAATGATTTCTGACTTTTGAGCTTTTATTACCCGAAGTTTCAATGCTTGAGCATAGTTGGTCAGAAAGAAGAGTAACAGAGAATATTACAAAGGCATATTTTATTTTCTTAGATTTAATGTCCATTTGCCTTACATTACAATAAGTTCTGACTTCATATTTGCTTCAGATTCTGAAGTGTTTTTGCTTGATAATGAAGAAGGGTTAAAGTTCAACCTGGGAAAAGGTGTTTTTCCTTAACTATATGGAACACTCATAGTATCTAATTATATAACTTTGGGAAGCCTAGGTTAATGTTAGTCATCAGTTTCCTGTCCTAAATTTTAGGTTCATGCAATTCAGTGACCCTTCCTGATATGGAAGTTGGTTAAATGTTAAACACAGATTAGTTGCATGGGTATACACATTATAATCCACATCATAAGTTTTGCTTAGCAACATACCATAAATGCCTGACTTCCTCTGCAGTATATTAAATTGAGATCTGCGTTCCTCAGTTACCCATTAGGTGTTCTGAAACCAAGTCCTGATCCTTCCCTTCACAAAAACTTGTGATCTTGGGGCTTGTAGCATTTCATTTCAGTCTAGCATTAAATAATTATGACTCCAAGAATTACAAATGAAGATAATTGATAAGGTTATTACTTCTGGGGCTATAAAAAGCCACTCTGCTTTACCCTTTTAAAGCCAACAAAGAAACTTGCTCCATAGGTGATGACCCTCAAATAGGATGATTTGTTTGGACAAAGGTTTCGTGTTAGGACACTCCCCTATTCCATGTAGAGCAAAGGACAAGAAAGTTTATTCAGACTTCAGAGCAATGGTTTTTAGATTTGTTTTCTCCATGTTACCTCTTTGAGGGCATCCTAGTAGTCTGTATTGTAGCTGGTTGAATCATTAACATAATTACTTTATAACCTTTACTTCTTATGGAATTTAGATTAATACCTATAAAATACCGTAGTCTGCTCCACACTGCTCCAGTAAATGTCAGCAGTTCAGTGTGAAAAGCATTGTAGCTAGCGTTGTATTTTGTTCTGTAGCTGGGAGGCTGAGTTGCTGGTTTTGGCTGCAGTAAAACCTATAGCAACATTGCTAATGCCCGCTGAATGCAAGTTGTTCATTCACAGAGTGAAAACAGCCATGTGAACTTCCAGAAATGTTAGGAAACCGAAGTCAGCCTTATAATAAAGTCTTTAGCTGAAGAAAGAAATGGAAGAAGACCTCAGAAGATGGAAAGATCTCCCATGCTCATGGATTGGAGGATTAATATAGTAAAAATGGCCATTCTACCAAAAGCGATCTACAGATTCAATGCAATCCCCATCAAAATACCAATCCAATTCTTCAAAGAGTTAGACAGAACAATTTGCAAATTCATCTGGAATAACAAAAAACCCAGGATAGCTAAAACTATCCTCAACAATAAAAGGACTTCAGGGGGAATCACTATCCCTGAATTCAAGCAGTATTACAGAGCAATAGTGATAAAAACTGCATGGTATTGGTACAGAGACAGACAGATAGACCAATGGAACAGAATTGAAGACCCAGAAATGAACCCACACACCTATGGTCACTTGATTTTTGACAAAGGAGCCAAAACCATCCAATGGAAAAAAGATAGCATTTTCAGCAAATGGTGCTGGTTCAACTGGAGGTCAACATGTAGAAGAATGCAGATCGATCCATGCTTATCATCCTGTACAAAGCTTAAGTCCAAGTGGATCAAGGACCTCCACATCAAACCACATACACTCAAACTAATAGAAGAAAAACTAGGGAAGCATCTGGAACACATGGACACTGGAAAAAATTTCCTGAACAAAACACCAATGGCTTATGCTCTAAGATCAAGAATCGACAAATGGGATCTCATAAAACTGCAAAGCTTCTGTAAGGCAAAGGACACTGTGGTTAGGACAAAACGGCAACCAACAGATTGGGAAAAGATCTTTACCAATCCTACAACAGATAGAGGCCTTATATCCAAAATATACAAAGAACTCAAGAAGTTAGACTGCAGGGAGACAAATAATCCTATTAAAAAATGGGGTTCAGAGCTAAACAAAGAATTCACAGCTGAGGAATGCCGAATGGCTGAGAAACACCTAAAGAAATGTTCAACATCTTTAGTCATAAGGGAAATGCAAATCAAAACAACCCTGAGATTTCACCTCACACCAGTGAGAATGGCTAAGATCAAAAACTCAGGTGACAGCAAATGCTGGGGAGGATGTGGGGAAAGAGGAACCCTCCTCCATTGTTGGTGGGATTGCAGACTGGTACAACCATTCTGGAAATCAGTCTGGATGTTCCTCAGAAAATTGGACATTGAACTGCCTGAGGATCCAGCTATACCTCTCTTGGGCATATACCCAAAAGATGCCCCAACATATAAAAAAGACACGTGCTCCACTATGTTCATCGCAGCCTTATTTATAATAGCCAGAAGCTGGAAAGAACCCAGATGCCCTTCAACAGAGGAATGGATACAGAAAATGTGGTACATCTACACAATGGAATATTACTCAGCTATCAAAAACAATGACTTTATGAAATTCGTAGGCAAATGGTTGGAACTGGAAAATATCATCCTGAGTGAGGTAACCCAATCACAGAAAAACACACATGGTATGCACTCATTGATAAGTGGCTATTAGCCCAAATGCTTGAATTACCCTAGATGCCTAGAACAAATGAAACTCAAGACGGATGATCAAAATGTGAATGCTTCACTCCTTCTTTAAAAGGGGAACAAGAATACCCTTTGGCAGGGAATAGAGAGGCAAAGATTAAAACAGACACAGAAGGAACACCCATTCAGAGCCTGCCCCACATGTGGCCCATACATATACAGCCATCCAATTAGACAAGATGGATGAAGCAAAGAAGTGCAGGCAGACAGGCGCCGGATGTAGATCGCTCCTGTGAGACACAGCCAGAATACAGCAAATACAGATGCGAATGCCAGCAGCAAACCACTGAACTGAGAATAGAACCCCCATTGAAGGAATCAGCAAAAGAACTCGAAGAGCTTGAAGGGGCTCGAGACCCCTTATGAACAACAATGCCAAGCAACCAGAGCTTCCAGGGACTAAGCCACTACCTAAAGACTATACATGGATTGACCCTGGACTCTGGACTCTGACCTCATAGGTAGCAATGAACATTCTAGTAAGATCACCAGTGGAAGGGGAAGCACTTGGTCCTGCTAAGACTGAACCCCCAGTGAACGTGATTGTTGGGGGGAGGGCAGCAATGGGGGGAGGATGGGGAGGGGAACACCCATAAAGAAGGGGAGGGGGAGGGATTAGGGGGATAATTGCCCGGAAACCGGGAAAGGGAATAACACTCGAAATGTAAATAAGAAATACTCAAGTTAATAAAAAAAAATACATGGCCAATTATGTATGTGTGTATGCACGTTCATGTTTGTGTATAAGAATTTATTCTTTTAAAATTTTTATCATTGATACATAGAAAGAGAAACTTAATCCGTGTGGGATTCATTGTTGAATATATGGTCCAAATTCTCAAAATCCTTTATTATTTAAATTATACAATGTTCCAAACCAATGTTAACAGCAAAATAAAAATACATTTTAAAGGAAAAATAGGAAGAAAGAATGTAAAATTGGGTGGGTAGGGAGTTGGGCATCATAGAAGAATGGGGAAGGGAAAAGAATAAAATCAAAATATACTGATAAAGAACTGAATAGATAAAATTTTAAACTATTAAAAAAAAATAAAGTCTTTAGCATGCCTTACCTATATATATAACTGAGCATTATAGAAGTCGTAGCTGGGAAATTCAACAGCTGTTCCCTCGTATGTCACCTGGGTGACTTTATGAAGTTATTGAAGAGAAACTAAGTCACATGTCTTCCTTAGGCTTGAACTGCTAGATATTACCAAAAATAAAAACATTAAGTGAAACATCAAATAGTTTAGTTTACTTAGGTATTTGTTAAAACATTTTCATCATATAGTTTTTGGCAGCTTCAAAGTTGTACATAAAATTGAATAATAGCTTTATTGTAAAATCAAAATGATAATGTTAAGTTTGTTTCCAATAATGTATCTAATGTTTGTCTCTGTGTTACTCCAGAAAGATAAACTTATTGTTTTTTTAAAGGCAATCATTAAGTAACTTGTTTTTAAAAGTATGTTATTTATTTTAGCATTTGTTGCATGTTTATATTGGAATAGCTGTTGTTTCTCTCTAATTGCACTTATAAAGAAGAAAGCTGTCAGTGAGAGTCTAACAATATCAGAGCAACTTGCTATGTTTGAGCAGATGTTAAGCAGACAGTAGTTGAATGTTAATTTTGAGAGAGTGGTATGCTTAAGCCTAACTGAAGTATGTTGCATGTGGGCCTTCTAGGCTTGAGTACAATGCTCGATCTCTGGGGAGAATTTTAAAGCTAAATCTCTTTCTTTGGGGTCCTCTATATGGACTCTATCAAGTCAGTATAAAGGAGATCATCCCTAGGCTAAAGCCCTTCAGCTTTTGTTATTGGGCTCTGTAGACCTGTAATTAGGCCTCCTGGCAGGCCTTGCAGGCCAGTTAATGGTCAGATGGAGTTTCTGTGAGGCAGACTGGCTTTGTGTAAACCCTGGGCAGGAATATGTTTATGGGTCACTTCCTACTACGACCAGGCTTTGTCCCTGTGCCCTGGGGCTGACAGGGAGCAGGTTCCCTTGACCATGGACTGTTCAGTGTGCAACTCAGAGTCTACTTCACTAATCCCCAGTGTAAACAGAGGATTTAGAAGGGCTTCTGTCACTTACAGTGCCAATTCACTTGGGTGTCTGTGAATTTATTTTCCCTGACTTCATTACTGAAAGACTGACAAGTGTGTAAGATTTTGATAGCTGTTTATACATCAAATTTGCGGATCATTTTTAGTGGGTTTAGAATCATCCCAAATAATTTGTGGGATAATTTAATGGGGAATTATTTATTTTCTTAGAATTGATTACCTTTCAAAATCTTTAAATTTTAAATCACTAAAAATTGTGCATCAAAAGTCAGTCTTTTCTAAATAGAACTATAATACTGGGTAAAAAAAAAGTTCACCAAAGTGATCATGAGGAATTTAGATGAGTTAAAAAATTAACTAAAACATTTATTACTATTATACTATTTTATATTAAATAAAGTTTTATTTTAGTATAGCAGAGCTTTGGAGGGGAATACAAAATTATTTGATAGAGTGCTTTCTGAAAATTTGATTCATGAAGTCTTGAAAATAATGAGTTGCATTTATTGAGAATTTTCTTTTTTTTTCCCTCTGTTTTTCTGTTTTTGGATTTTTTTATTTACATTTCAAATGTTATTCCCTTTCCTGGTTTCCCAGACATAAGCCCCTATCCCATCCTCCTCCCCTTCTTCTATAAGTATTGAGGATTTTCTATATAGTCATTATTTAATATACATTTTACTATGTTTTAAATATTTTTATAATTGGTTCCTATGGCTTACCCATGCCAATGTTAAAACACAGTATTTGAGTTTTAAGAAAATAATAATTGAAAATCTACTTTTCATTTTGTTTAACATAGTTTTGCTAAGTATTTTCTTTATCAGTGAAATTGTATTGAGAATAGAGTCTAAAAGCTTAGAAATCCTAAGTGCATACTGATAAAAACTGTCACCTCTCATCCTATTAAAAAATTGGCAGTTTTCTTTTGAAAGAATAATCAAATGGTGAACACCTTCCTGTCTCATCTAGTAAACTAGTACTCAGGAGTTTGCATTTCATGATGTAAGAATGGCTGGTGACAGATGTGGCTGTAAAGACCACATACGTGGATTATATGATTTTATTCTGGTGGAACAAATAGGATCACTCATTACAGTTTAGTCCTTTTTTTAACCACCACCACCACCACCACCACCACCACCACCACCACCACCACCACCATACATAAAACTGTTTAAATAGAGTATCCTTTTGGTGTATGAGTACTCCATATTTCCTAAGTTTAGAAAAAGTTAACAGCAGCAAAGACTCCTTCGTCTCTCCCAGATGATGTGTTATTTCATGCTCTTAGTATGTATATTTTTTAGATTTTCTATATGAGTACTTTGTTGACATCATTTCCCCTCCTCTCTCCTTGTCTTGCAGTCCGATAAAGTTAGGATTCTGTTCTACTTTTAGAGTTTTTACATTTTTATTTAAGATAATTGGAGAGTATATATCTCAGAGACTAAGCTGGAAGTTACATTTGGTTGTCAAGAGCACTAGGTTCTACTGACGCTCATTGATCTGCCGAGTATCAGTGCATACTCGGAAATTTGTCCTCTTAACTAAGAAACCTGTAGGGCCTGTTAGTTGTCCTACCACTAGTAAAAACAAATATTAATGAAGTTTAGATATAGTTTAGAATTAAAGGAAAAAGTCCTGACGAAATATGCAACTTCATTCTCTGTTTTACTAAGCAGGCGTTAGTATGTGTATTGAAAACAGTCTAGGATGATATGGTGGTTGCAGTCTCTGAGTAGCAAAATTGATAGAGCTTAAAACATTCTATTTGCCCTGTCTTCATTTTCTGATTGTGCTCTAGTTATGAAGAAATAAAGGAAAGGTTTGTTTTGTACATGATACAATTTCCCTAATGAACCTTGACAAATGTGTACAGTAGTGTAGCTCCAGTCTAAAAGAACACTTACTCCAGAAAGGCCTTTTACTCCTTTGGAAGTCAATTTTCTCTTCCTCAATCTCAACCGTAGCAACTACTAATCTGCCTTATGTTGCTGTAGTAACCCAAAATAAAGATAAAAACAATGACTTCATGAAATTCATAGGCAAATAGAATGGACTAGAAAATATCATCCTGATTGAGGTAACCCAATCACAGAAAAAAATGATATGCACTCACTGATAAGTGGATATTAGCCCCAAAGCTCGAATTACCCAAGATGCAATCCACAGACTACAGGAAGCTCAAGAAGAAGGATGACCAAAATCTGGATGCTTCAGTCCATCTTAAAAGGGGGAACAAAAATATCCATAGGAGGGGATATGGAGGCAAAGTTTAGAACAGAGACTGAAGGAACAACCATTCAGAGCCTAACACACATGTGGCACATATATATACAGCCACCAAGACTAGATAAGATTAATGAAGCTAGAAAATGCATGTGAAAAGGGACTGGATATAGATCTCTCCTGAGAGACACAACCAGAGCATGTCCAATACAGAGGTCAACGCTAGCTGCAAACCACCGAACTGAGAATAGAACCCCTTTGGGGGGAATTAGAGGAAGGATTGAAGAGCTGAAGGAGCTTGCAACCCCATAAAAACAACAATGCCAACCAACCAGAGCTTCCAGAGATTAAACCACTATTGAAAGACTATACATGGACTAACCCAGGGCTCCAACTGCATATGTAGCAGAGAAGAGCCTTGTTGGGGCATCCAGGGGAAGGGGAAGCCCTTGGTCCTGCCAAGGTTGGACCCCCAGTGTAGGGGAATGTCTGGGGGACAGTAATGGGGGAGTCTATAAGGGGGAAATTACCCGTATGGGGAAAGGGCGAGGATGGAGGCTTATGGACAGGAAACTGGGAAAGGGAATAACATTCGAAATGTAAATAAAGAAATATATCTAATAAAAATAAAATAAAAAAAACAAAAAAATCAGCTAGCTTTTCTGATTCTAAATCAGTATATGTTAGGTTAAATATTATATACATATTTAAGTTTGAATTTCAAATTGTTCACTCTTAGTATATAGAAATTTAATTCATTTTGAACAGTTAACATGAATTTGCATACAGATGTTTTGTAAATTCAGACATTAATACCTTGGATATTTGATTGTATATTAGACATAAAGACATTCAATCTTTAACCATTATGATGTGAACTGCTGTGTTTCAGGAGTTTTTTTGGTTTTGGTTTTGGTTTTGGTTTCAGATGTTTTCCTCTGTTTCTATTTTGCTTCAGTATTTTATCAGGAATAAATGTTGCATTTTGTTGAATGCCCTTTCTTCTGAATGAGAATTGCTGTACTTTTTGAAATTATATGGATTTCTTCCATACTTATATATTTCATATTACTTGTTTATAGTCTTTCATTTTTAGAAGTAACACCTCTTGAATATGATGTACTTACTTTGATATATTGCCTCATTCTACTCTGTAAAATTTTGTTTTACTGCTATGTATTATGTAACAATTATAATTTTATATATTATGTAACAATCATAATTTTATAATATATAATGATCATGTGCTAATGGCCCTGTATATTAATATATCATGATATAATATATTGCATATGATTAAGTAATATCACAACAATTAAGTAAACATTGCCTATTATATTTATTATATCTTGTACTTAATAGCAATTATAAATACACTGTTACAGATATTTCTGTCTGATTCCCTCTGAGATATGTCAGTTTCTAGTCTACAGTAACTTGAACTGATATTCAGTGGATGAGTAAGTTAATGATAGCATATGTGGATGTTATCAACAGACCACTGACGTTAAATCTGATCAGAGTTAGAGTAATTTGGAAGCAAAAGAATTGGCTCAGTGGTTAAGGACACTTGCTTTTCCAGAGGGCCCACAGTTTGGTTCCCAACACCCATGTGTTAGCTCCAGTTCCAGATCTGCCATACTCTTCTGGCCCCGACAGGCACACGACATGCCCATAGTCAATATACATTCATGCAGGGAAACACTCATACAAAACATAAAAATGAGGAAATCTTTTAAAAACTTGAAAGTAGTTATGGATTCTTTTTCTTACACGAAACATAAGTGAAGTGTCTTATAATAATTTCTTCACTGTTAGTGTTTGCTGTTGAGAGCAATATTCTAAGCTGCATCTCTTTAACATGCTGTCTTACATTCCTGTATTTATGTAAGTGGTTCTAGCCACCTTTTTATGGAAAGCGTCTGCCGTGGATGCTTATTGTTCAGTGAGAACAGGGAAAATAACTGTTTGCCACAGTATCCCAATAGATTGGATATTGTCTTTCTTTTTTTATTGGCTATTTTCTTTATTTACATTTCAAATGTTATCCTCTTTCCTGCTTGCCCCTCCAGAAACCCCTTCTCCAATCCCCCTCTCCCTGCTTCTATAAGGATACTCCCTCTCCCACCTACCCACTCCCACCTCACCTCACCTCTCTGTCATTCCCCTACACTGGGGAATAGAGCCTTCCACAGGACCCAGGGCTTCTCCTGGTGATGCCAGACAATGCCATCCTCTGCTACACATGCAGCTGAAGCCATGGGTCCCTCCATTTGTACTCTTTGGTTGGTGGTTTAGTCCCTGGGATCTTTTGCGGGGTCTGGTTAGTTGATACTGTGTTCTTCTTAGAACACTTCATTCCTTTCTCTAACTCCTCCATTGCTAAGTCCAAAGATTGGCTGCAAGCATCCACCTCTGAATTTGTCATGCTCTGAAAGAGCCTTTCTCTGGAGGAGACAGCTGTATCAGGCTCCTGTCAGCAAGCACTTCTTGGCATCTACAATAGTGTCTGGGTCTGATGTCTGCATATGGGATGGATCCCCAGGTGGGGCAGTCTCTGAAGGGCCTTTCCTCCAGTTTCTGCTCCACACTTTGTCCCCATATTTCCTTTAGACAGGAGCAAGTCTGGGTTAAGAATTTGGAGATGAATGGGTGGCCCCCTTCCCCAACTGGGGGCCTTGCCTAACCTCTGAAAATGGTCTCTACAGGTTCTCCCTGGCTATTTTCTTTGGTTGTGATATCAGAGAGGACTCACAGCTACAATTTCTCTCAATGTAGGGCAAACCAGAGTATATTCTAAATCCCTGAGATTATCTTTTCTTTCTTATAGGACTACTTTGTAATTTGGAATTTATAGCTTTATAGATTCTCATAAAAACAGAGGTAGAAAATAATAGTAAGAAAGTGGAAGGAGAGGCAGGTCTGAATAGTACCTCTGTTTTCTCCCTTTCCTTCATCTCTAAAGTGAGACGAAAAGGAAAGCTCAGTGTTGGTAATGTAAACCCATAGTTTCCTAATCTCCTAACATGTACGTAGATAGGACATAGATATCACTAGACTTTGAGAATTTGTACATGCAAAAGCACACAAAGCAGCTTTTCTTTCCTCTATTGCAGTCCATTGAATATATTTAAATCAGTGAGCTGGCATATCCACTCAGCCTAGGACAGATATAAATATGGCCTGTCAAAAGTTGTAAACCACAGAAATTTTTCATAGGGTTTTGTTTTTGTCTGTTCTGGTATGTGTGTAGAGGTGCACATGCATGCATAGCTTATGTGATTCTAGAGCATGAGCTTTGTAGATGACAGAGTTGCCATACAGACAAAAAGCTAGCCATGCCTGCTTGAATTCTACTTGGAACAAATGTTCTCTGATCAAACTTTACATATGCATATTTTCAGAAAGGTTTTTGTTAGTATGCAAATTATATAGCACTTTTGCTTATAAAAAGTAATGTCTTTTGAATTCAAAAATAAATTTACTTTTAGTACTTTTTAGTTAAACCTTATGTGTATTCTTTGATATCTTTGTAAAAGATCATGTTAAGCTAGACAAATTCCTGTTAATTCTTCATAGAACACTAGTACTTTTCATGTAGGCATAAAGGCCCTTCTAAGACAATCTGGCTAGGCTGGCAGTGCTCTTCCTTAGCCTTCTGAGCGCTGAGATTTCAAGTGTGTACCACCACACCTGCTCCATGTAGGCATTGGCTATTGGTTCTAAATCATTGCATATGATTCATTCCTACCCTTAAATATGTTAACTAAAGCTGGAAATGACCATTGGTTTTATGTAAGAAGATGGTAATTGTGAGATTTCTGGTAAGGCCCTTAACATTGCAGAATCGTTCTTGAAATCCAGTGTATTGTGTATTTAAAATACTATTTGTTGTCATTATTGTCCTTGGGAAGACATTTTAAAAATGCAAAGACCTTGAAATGTAAGTGGGAATTATTGTTGATTGACTTAAAGAATGTTTGCATGTAAGAATACTATCAAATGTTTCTTTTTAAAAATAAATCTCTCTCCTGCCCCAACTCCTCTCTTTGGGTTTCAAGACAGGTTTCTTTATGTGGTCCGAGTTGTCCTTGAACTAACTTTGTAGGTGAGGCTGGCCTCAAACTCCTTCTGAGATCCTTCTGACACTGCCTTCTAAGTGCTGAGATTAAAGGCTTATGCCACCATTCTGGGCTTTATATCTTTTATTCTATTTTTTTTTAATTAACTTGAGTATTTCTTTTTTTTTAACATTTTTTTTTATTAACTTGAGTATTTCTTATATACATTTCGAGTGTTATTCCCTTTCCCGGTTTCCGGGCAAACATCTCCCTGCCCTCCTCCCCTTCCTTATGGGTGTTCCCCTCCCAACCCTCCCCCCATTGCCACCCTCCCCCCAACAGTCTAGTTCACTGGGGGTTCAGTCTTAGCAGGACCCAGGGCTTCCCCTTCCACTGGTGCTCTTACTAGGATATTCATTGCTACCTATGAGGTCAGAGTCCAGGGTCAGTCCGTGTATAGTCTTTAGGTAGTGGCTTAGTCCCTGGAAGCTCTGGTTGCTTGGCATTGTTGTACATATGGGGTCTCGAGCCCCTTCAAGCTCTTCCAGTTCTTTCTCTGATTCCTTCAACGGGGGTTCTATTTTCAGTTCAGTGGTTTGCTGCTGGCATTCGCCTCTGTATTTGCTGTATTCTGGCTGTGTCTCTCAGGAGCGATCTACATCCGGCTCCTGTCGGCCTGCACTTCTTTGCTTCATCCATCTTGTCTAATTGGGTGGCTGTATATGTATGGGCCACATGTGGGGCAGGCTCTGAATGGGTGTTACTTCAGTCTCTGTTTTAATCTTTGCCTCTCTCTTCCCTGCCAAGGGTATTCTTCTTCCCCTTTTAAAGAAGGCGTGAAACATTCACATTTTGATCATCCGTCTTGAGTTTCATTTGTTCTAGGCATCTAGGGTAATTCAAGCATTTGGGCTAATAGCCACTTATCAATGAGTGCATACCATGTGTGTTTTTCTATGATTGGGTTACCTCACTCAGGATGATATTTTCCAGTTCCAACCATTTGCCTACGAATTTCATAAAGCCGTTGTTTTTGATAGCTGAGTAATATTCCATTGTGTAGATGTACCACATTTTCTGTATCCATTCCTCTGTTGAAGGGCATCTGGGTTCTTTCCAGCTTCTGGCTATTATAAATAAGGCTGCGATGAACATAGTGGAGCACGTGTCTTTTTTATATGTTGGGGCATCTTTTGGGTATATGCCCAAGAGAGGTATAGCTGGATCCTCAGGCAGTTCAATGTCCAATTTTCTGAGGAACCTCCAGACTGATTTCCAGAATGGTTGTACCAGTCTGCAACACCACCAACAATGGAGGAGTGTTCCTCTTTCTCCGCATCCTCGCCAGCATCTGCTGTCACCTGAGTTTTTGATCTTAGCCATTCTCACTGGTGTGAGGTGAAATCTCAGGGTTGTTTTGATTTGCATTTCCCTTATGACTAAAGATGTTGAACATTTCTTTAGGTGTTTCTCAGCCATTCGGCATTCCTCAGCTGTGAATTCTTTGTTTAGCTCTGAACCCCATTTTTTAATAGGGTTATTTGTCTCCCTGCGGTCTAACTTCTTGAGTTCTTTGTATATTTTGGATATAAGGCCTCTATCTGTTGTAGGATTGGTAAAGATCTTTTCCCAATCTGTTGGTTGCTGTTTTGTCCTAGCCACTGTGTCCTTTGCCTTACAGAAGCTTTGCAGTTTTATGAGATCCCATTTGTTGATTCTTGATCTTAGAGTATAAGCCATTGGTGTTTTGTTCAGGAAATTTTTTCCAGTGCCCATGTGTTCCAGATGCTTCCCTAGTTTTTCTTCTATTAGTTTGAGTGTGTCTGGTTTGATGTGGAGGTCGTTGATCCACTTGGACTTAAGCTTTGTACAGGGTGATAAGCATGGATTGATCTGCATTCTTCTACATATTGACCTCCAGTTGAACCAGCACCATTTGCTGAAAATGCTATCTTTTTTCCATTGGATGGTTTTGGCTCCTTTGTCAAAAATCAAGTGACCATAGGTGTGTGGGTTCATTTCTGGGTCTTCAATTCTGTTCCATTGGTCTATCTGTCTGTCTCTGTACCAATACCATGCAGTTTTTATCACTATTGTTCTGTAATACTGCTTGAGTTCAGGGATAGTGATTCCTCCTGAAGTCCTTTTATTGTTGAGGATAGTTTTAGCTATCCTGGGTTTTTTGTTATTCCAGATGAATTTGCAAATTGTTCTGTCTAACTCTTTGAAGAAATGGATTGGTATTTTGATGGGGATTGCATTGAATCTGTAGATCGCTTTTGGTAAAATGGCCATTTTTACTATATTAATCCTGCCAATCCATGAGCATGTGAGATCTTTTCATCTTCTGAGGTCTTCTTCAATTTCTTTCTTCAGTGTCTTGAAGTTCTTATTGTACAGATCTTTTACTTGCTTGGTTAAAGTCACACCGAGGTACTTTATATTATTTGGGTCTATTATGAAGGGTGTGGTTTCCCTAATTTCATTCTCGGCTTGTTTCTCTTTTGTGTAGAGGAAGGCTACTGATTTATTTGAGTTAATTTTATACCCAGCCACTTTGCTGAAGTTGTTTATCAGCTTTAGTAGTTCTCTGGTGGAACTTTTGGGATCACTTAAATATACTATCATATCATCTGCAAATAGTGATATTTTGACTTCTTCTATTCCGATCTGTATCCCCTTGACCTCCTTTTGTTGTCTGATTGCTCTGGCTAGAACTTCAAGAACTATATTGAATAAGTAGGGAGAGAGTGGGCAGCCTTGTCTAGTCCCTGATTTTAGTGGGATTGCTTCAAGTTTCTCTCCATTTAGTTTAATGTTAGCAACTGGTTTGCTGTATATGGCTTTTACTATGTTTAGGTATGGGCCTTGAATTCCTATTCTTTCCAGGACTTTTATCATGAAGGGGTGTTGAATTTTGTCAAATGCTTTCTCAGCATCTAATGAAATGATCATGTGGTTTTGTTCTTTCAGTTTGTTTATATAATGGATCACGTTGATGGTTTTCCGTATATTAAACCATCCCTGCATGCCTGGGATGAAGCCTACTTGGTCATGGTGGATGATTGTTTTGATGTGCTCTTGGATTCGGTTTGCCAGAATTTTATTGAGTATTTTTGCATCGATATTCATAAGGGAAATTGGTCTGAAGTTCTCTTTCTTTGTTGTGTCTTTGTGTGGTTTAGGTATAAGAGTAATTGTGGCTTCATAGAAGGTATTCGGTAGTGATCCATCTGTTTCAATTTTGTGGAATAGTTTGGATAATATTGGTATGAGGTCTTCTATGAAGGTCTGATAGAATTCTGCACTAAACCCGTCTGGACCTGGGCTCTTTTTGGTTGGGAGACCTATAATGACTGCTTCTATTTCCTTAGGAGTTATGGGGTTGTTTAACTGGTTTATCTGTTCCTGATTTAACTTCGGTCCCTGGTATCTGTCTAGGAAATTGTCCATTTCCTGCAGATTTTCAAGTTTTGTTGAATATAGGCTTTTATAGTAAGATCTGATGATTTTTTGAATTTCCTCTGAATCTGTAGTTATGTCTCCCTTTTCATTTCTGATTTTGTTAATTTGGACACACTCTCTGTGTCCTCTCGTTAGTCTGGCTAAGGGTTTATCTATCTTGTTGATTTTCTCAAAGAACCAACTTTTGGTTCTGTTGATTCTTTCTATGGTCCTTTTTGTTTCTACTTGGTTAATTTCAGCTCTGAGTTTGCTTATTTCCTGCCTTCTACTCCTCCTGTGTGTATTTGCTTCCTTTTGTCCTAGAGCTTTTAGGTGTGCTGTCAAGCTGCTGACATATGCTCTTTCCTGTTTCTTTCTGCAGGCACTCAGCGTTATGAGTTTTCCTCTTAGCACAGCTTTCATTGTGTCCCATAAGTTTGGGTATGTTGTACCTTCATTTTCATTAAATTCTAAAAAGTCTTTAATTTCTTTCTTTATTTCTTCCTTGACCAGGTTATCATTGAGTAGAGCATTGTTCAATTTCCACGTATATGTGGGCATTTTTCCCTTATTGTTATTGAAGACCAGTTTTAGGCCGTGGTGGTCCGATAGCACGCATGGGATTATTTCTATCTTTCTGTACCTGTTGAGGCCCGTTTTTTGACCAATTATATGGTCAATTTTGGAGAAAGTACCCTGAGGAGCTGAGAAGAAGGTATATCCTTTTGCTTTAGGATAGAATGTTCTATAAATATCCGTTAAGTCCATTTGGCTCATGGCTTCTCTTAGTCTGTCTACGTCTCTGTTTAATTTCTATTTCCATGATCTGTCCATTGATGAGAGTGGGGTGTTGAAATCTCCTACTATTATTGTGTGAGGTGCAATGTGTGTTTTGAGCTTTAGTAAGGTTTCTTTTACGTATGTAGGTGCCCTTGTATTTGGGTCATAGATATTTAGGATTGAGAGTTCATCTTGGTGGATTTTTCCTTTGATAAATATGAAGTGTCCTTCCTTATCTTTTTTGATGACTTTTAGTTGGAAATCGATTTTATTTGATATTAGAATGGCTACTCCAGCTTGCTTCTTCCGACCATTTGCTTGGAAAGTTGTTTTCCAGCCTTTCACTCTGAGGTAGTGTCTGTCCTTGTCTCTGAGGTGCGTTTCCTGTAGGCAGCAGAATGCAGGGTCCTCGTCGCGTATCCAGTTTGTTAATCTATGTCTTTTTATTGGGGAGTTGAGGCCATTGATGTTGAGAGATATTAAGGAATAGTGATTATTGCTTCCTGTTATATTCATATTTGGATGTGAGGTTATGTTTGTGTGCTTCTCTTCTCTTTCTTTGTTGCCAAGACGATTAGTTTCTTGCTTCTTCTAGTGTATAGCTTGCCTCCTTATGTTGGGCTTTACCATTTATTATCCTTTGTAGTGCTGGATTTGTAGAAAGATATTGTGTAAATTTGGTTTTGTCATGGTATATCTTGGTTTCTCCATCTATGTTAATTGAGAGTTTTGCAGAATACAGTAACCTGGGCTGGCAGTTGTGGTCTCTTAGGGTCTGTATGACATCAGTCCAGGATCTTCTGGCCTTTATACTTTCTGGTGAAAACTCTGGTGTGATTCTGATAGGTCTGCCTTTATATGTTACTTGACCTTTTTCCCTTACTGCTTTTAATATTCTTTCTTTATTTTGTGTGCGTTTGGTGTTTTGACTATTATGTGACGGGAGGTGTTTCTTTTCTGGTCCAATCTATTTGGAGTTCTGTAGGCTTCTTGTATGCCTATTGGTATCTCTTTTTTTAGGTTAGGGAAGTTTTCTTCTATGATTTTGTTGAAGATATTTACTGGTCCTTTGAGCTGGGAGTCTTAGCTCTCTTCTATACCTATTATCCTTAGGTTTGATCTTCTCATTGAGTCCTGGATTTCCTGTATGTTTTGGACCAGTAGCTTTTTCCGCTTTACATTATCTTTGACAGTTGAGTCAATGATTTCTATGGAATCTTCTGCTCCTGAGATTCTCTCTTCCATCTCCTGTATTCTGTTGGTGAAGCTTGTATCTACAGCTCCTTGTCTCTTCTTTTGGTTTTCTATATCCAGGGTTGTTTCCATGTGTTCTTTCTTGATTGCTTCTATTTCCATTTTTAATTCCTTCAACTGTTTGATTGTGTTTTCCTGGAATTCTTTCAGGGATTTTTGTGACTCCTCTCTATGGGCTTCTATTTGTTTAATTATGTTTTCCTGGAATTCTTTCAGGCATTTTTGTGATTCCTCTCTGTAGGCTTCTACTTGTTTTCTAACGGACTTCTTCACGTCTTTCTTGAAGTCCTCCAGCATCATGATCAAATATGATTTTGAAACTAGATCTTGCTTTTCTGGTGTGTTTGGATATTCCATGTTTGTTTTGGTGGGAGAATTGGGCTCCGATGGTGCCATGTAGTCTTGGTTTCTGTTGCTTGGGTTCCTGCACTTGCCTCTCGCCATCAGATTATCTCTAGTGTTACTTTGTTCTGCTATTTCTGACAGTGGCTAGACTGCCCTATAAGCCTGTGTGTCAGGAGTGCTGTAGACCTGTTTTCCTGTTTTCTTTCAGCCTGTTATGGCGACAGAGTGTTCTGCTTTCGGGCGTGTAGTTTTTCCTCTCTACAGGTCTTCAGCTGTTCCTGTGGGCCTGTGTCTTGAGTTCACCAGACAGGTCACTTGCAGCAGAAAAGTTGGTCTTACCTGTGGTCCTGAGGCTCAATTTCGCTCGCGGGGTGCTGCCCTCGAGCTCTCTGCAGCGGCAGCAACCAGGAAGATCTGCGCCGCCGTTTCCGGGAGCTTCAGTGCACCAGGGTTCCAGATGGCGTTTGGTGTTTTCCTCTGGCGTCTGGATGTGCGCAGAGTGCAGTCTCTTCTGGTTTCCCAGGCGTGTCTGCTTCTCTGTAGGTTTAGCTCTCCCTCCCACGGGATTTGGGTGCAGACAACTGTTTATCTGGTCTGTTTCCTTCAGGTTCCAGCGGTGTCTCATACACAGCGGTCCTGCCGCTCCTGGGCCCTCCCCCACGGGAACCCAGAGGCCTTATACAGTTTCCTCTTGGGCCAGGGATGTGGGCAGGGGTGGGCAGTGTTGGTGGTCTCTTCCGCTCTGTAGCCTCAGGAGTGCCCACCTGACCAGGCGGTTGGGTCTCTCTCTCACCGGGTCTGGGAGCAGAGAGCTGCTGCGGGCCGGGATCCGCGGGTGTGGGACTCCCGGTAAACACAGGAGGTGCCCGGTCCTAGAGGAATTCTGCCTCTGTGTGTCCTGAGATCACCAGGCAGGTCTCTTGCAGCAGAAAAGTTGGTCTTACCTGTGGTCCCGAGGCTCAGGTTTGCTCGCGGGGTGCTGCCCAAGAGCTCTCCAGGGCGGCAGCAACCAGGAAGATCTGTGCTGCCGTTTCTGGGAGCTTCAGTGCACCAGGGTTCCAGATAGAGTTTGCTGTTTTCCTCTGGCGTCTGAGATGTGGGTGCAGAGTGCAGTCTCTTCTGGTTTCCCAGGCGTGTCTGCCTTCTATTCTTTTTTATTATTATTTTATTTATTTACATTCCAGCCATTGTCCCTGTCCTGGCCCGCCTTCCACAGTTCTCATCCCAGTCCTCCTCCCCCTTGTTGTGAGAAGATGCTAGCCCACATACACTGTGCCCATCAGGCATCCCCCTTTCTTGGAGCCTCATATCTCCCCAGGATTTGGTACATCTTCTCCCACTGAGGCTAGACCCTGCAGCCCTGCGCTGTATGTGTGCAGGGCAGTGGGGGAGTGGGGATGGGGAATTTGGAAAGCCCCTTTATGCTGCCTGGTTGGTGGCTCAGCCTCTGGGAGTCCGTTGAGACTGCCTATCTTCCCATAGGTTCACCTGCCCTGTCAGCTCCTTAAATCCTTTGCCTAATTCGACTATAGGAATTCCCAACTTCAGTCCAATGGTTGAGTATAAGTGTGTGCGTCTGTCTCAGTCAGCAGTTGGTAGGGCCTCTCAGAGGGCAACCATGCCAGGCTCCTGTTTGTGAGCACATCAGAGCATTAGTAACAGTGTCAGAACTTGGCGCTCCCCGCTCCACACCTTCCATGTGATGAATCCCAAGTCGTGTTGGTCACCTCGCCGCCTTTCCTTCAGTCTCTTCTCCATTTTTGTCCTTGCAGTTCTTTTGGATCTGAACAGTTCTGGGTCAGAGATTTTGACTAGTGGGTTGGTAACCCTGTCCTTTTTCTAGTGGCCCTGTCTATCTGCTGGAGTTGGGCTCTTCAAGTTCCCTCTCCCCAATGTTGGGCACTTTGGCTAAGATCACCATTGAGTCTTGAGAAACTCTCACCTCCAAGATCTCTGGGACTTTCTAAGGATCACACACACACACACACACACACACACACACACACACACCTCCCACTGCCAGAGGCTGCATATTTCCATTCATTTTCCTGACCCTCTAGGCTTCTTTCCTGTTTCCCAGCTCTCCTTCCCCCATACCTGATCCTGAACTTTTCCCCTCCTACTCTCCTCTCCCACCCAGGTCACTCCCTCTGCCTAGAATGATTATTTTATTCCTCATTTGTGGGTTGCCCTAATGCTGTTTGTTTTTGATGCTAATTATGCCTCCTCAAGAGGGACTGCCTAGGACAGGGAGTGAATCACATATTCAGGTGGCTTCATCAGAACTTTCTCACCATTTTAACTTATAAAATAAAGGTGAGAGCTGGTGATTGGGCAGGGGAAGGGAAGGTGGAGATAAACAGTTGGGGAGAGGGGGGAAGAGAAGAGGAGAGGAGGAGGAGGTAGAAGGAAGATGGAACTGAAGCACATGGCCTGGAGAAATCACAAGTTATAAGGGATCTCAAATCTGGGGAATAGAATAGTGTAGTAGTAAATCTGCCATATCTAGGCGTGCAGCTTATATTCGTATTAATTGAGTTGTGTTTTCTTTGTATGGGCTTATTTGGGTTAGAGAATTTACTGCAACAAATGGGTGCCCAACATGGGGCATGAACCCATAAGACCTTAATATTTAAGAGTCTCATGTTTTACCGACTGAACTAGCCAGAAGCATCCTCACTTGGGCCTTCTTGTTTGTTAAACTTCTTACGGCCAGTGGGCTGTATCCTAGATATTTTGTAATTTTGGCTAATATCCACTTACCAGTGAGTACATACTATGCATGTCCTTTTGGGTCTGTATTACCACATACAGGATGATATTTTCTAGTTCCATCTATTTGCCACAAATTCATGAGGTTCTCATTTTTAATAGCTGAATGGTATTCCATTGTGTAATGAACCACATTTTTTGTATCCATTCTTCAGTTGAGGGATATCTGGGTTGTTTCCAGCTTCTGGTTATTACAAATAAGGCTGCTCTGAACATAGTGGAGCAGGTGTCCTTGTGTGGTCTGCATGTAGAAGAATGAAAATAGATCCCTTGCACCATGCTCAAGTCCAAGTTTATGAAGGACTTCCACATACAACCAGATATACTTAATGTAATAGAAGAAAAAGTGGAAAAGAGTCTCAGACTCATTGGCATAGGAAAAAATTTCCTAAACAGAACACTAATGGCTCAGGATCTAAGATCAACAATTGATAAATGGGACCTCATGAAACTGATAAACTTCTGTAAGGCAAAGAACACTTTCAATAGGACAAATCAGCAACCTATAGATTGGGAAAAAAATCTTCACTAACCCTAGACTTGTTAGAAGTCTAATATCCAAAATGTGTAAAGAACTCAAGAAGTTAACCTCCAAAAAGCCCCAAATAACCCAATTAAAAAATGGGATACAGAGCTAAACAGAGAAATTCTCAACAGAGGAATCTCGAAAGGCTGAAAAGCACTTAAAAAAAATATTCAAGGTCGTTAGCCATCAGGGAAATGCAAATCAAAATTACTCTGAGAGTCCGTCTTACATCAGTCAGAATGGCTAGGATCAAAAACTCAGGTGACAACACATATTGGTGAGGATGTGGAGAAAGAGGAACACTCCTCCATTGGTGGTGAGATTGCAAACTGGTACAACCATTCTGAAAAAGAATCTGGCAGTTCCTCCGAAAATTGGAAATATTTCTACCTGATGACCCAGCTATTCCACTCCTTGGCATATTTCTACTCTTTAAAATTTGTTAATTCTGTTAGATAATAGTCTTAGGGAGGCAAGCATATTCTTTGAACGTCTTGTCAATGTTAATATTTGTACCTCCTTCCATACAGCTCACATTCTCAGTAGTGTTTCAAATGACAAATCCCATTTTTTAAATCATTTCACCCATTTTCATCATAGAAGTCACTGTCATAGGTAACTATATAGTATAAAATGTATTTTTAAATATTAAAACTTAAAAGCTAAGAGTTGCTCTTTGATCTAAGGATTATAGAATGTATTTCTATTACCTGGCTATCCATAATATTTAGATAATTTAATAGGCACCTTAATTTCAATTAAGATCCTGCCCGGCCTTTGAAACAGTTGGAGTCTTTACCTTTGCTAGGCTGGGACCGCAAAGGAAGAAAGAAATTGTAGGACATTGTAAGAGATACCTAAGTTGTCTGCAATAGCAGCTGAGTCTCTCAGAACAGTAACACTGTCAAACCAGAGGCCAACAGGCACTTTAACGTAGCTGCACTTAACCTGTGCTTGCTATACCTCCCTTCAGGGTTTTGTCATCGCCAAGTAAAAACCATAGCTCAAAGCCAAGGTATTCTGTTTGATGTTTTGTCTATGAAGGTCTGTATAGAAGAATACAGCAGATGAGGGGGGAAATGTGTCAGGTTTATTCAGCATAACCACTGGTGATTGCTGGGAAACAGCAGTAGTTACTGGTAGATAGCTCAGTAGTTTCCCTATCACTGCTTAGTGTCAAAAGAAAAGTAGAGGGAGAGCAGGCATCTTAGCAATTGCAGTGAAATTTGCCCTTTTCTTACTTACGTTTTTGAATAATAATATGTACCACTCCAAATTTGCTATCATTTTCATTATTTATTTAGAATTTTACAGGCTGACATGCTTTCCCATAAAATTTATTTGAAGAAAAATACATTGTGCTAGGGCTCACTGCAGGCAGTAGGCTAGTTGCAGTTCTTAGGAAATGGTTTGCCTCTTTGGAACTTACAGTGTGAGACAGTTGTGCAGGTGAGTGTAAGGCGGCACCGTACCCAGATGTTAATCTGCTTTTTCAAGCTTGACCTTACCGGACGCTATACTAAGTCCAAAGTGTTTTTTTCTTAGAAAGTACAGAGGAGGAAGGAATGTCTGCTTCTGCCTGAAGAATCAGGAAGAGTTCAAAAATAAGTGTAAAGAAGTATAATGCACCAACAATATCCACCTTTGCAATCTTTTGTAATAATATTTTCTACTTTTTATTTCCTCACCTGATATCTTTATAAATCCTATGCATTAACAAATGGCTTCTAAAAAATCTTAGTATCAATCTGAGTAATAAAGTCTTTTTGATATAGTTACTGAAAGAATATTTATCATTGCCTTATTAAATATGGGGAAATAAGTGTGCCATTTTTTCCAAATGGTTTCATTTGCTCGTGTTTTCTTTGTTGATCCAAATGAATGAAATTAGAATAAACAATCTCTAAGTCATTTGTAATCAGGAGCTGATTAATGGAGTTTGGTTTCATAGCCATTACTCATTCACGAACACCTGATATCTTTCCCATAAACAAATTGTGTTTGTCCAAATTAAGAAATTAAATGAAGCATTTGATGAGTTTATGATTGACCCTTCTAACTCAGAGCCCATTAGTCAATGTCGTCATCATAGAAAATGGTTTGACTAATGTGTTGTCTGAAGAAGCATGTGGATTTATTATGACTTCTGATTAATGCTCGCTGCAAGCCAGACAACTAGATTATAATAATTTTTTGATTCTCATTTTAACAGTCATTGAAGAATTTCATTTCTGATGAAATGCATCTATATGCCATTAGATTTAGGGATGATTTTATGGTGTTGAGTGGATAATGTTTCCAAGTATATATTTTAAAAAGGATTTAGAATAAAACTTAGAAAAGGTGGTTTAAAAAAGTCATACATCTTTTGACTTTTGTGGATGTCATCCTTTCCTTTCAGGACAATAAACTTAAAGACTTTTAATTATCAATAGCTTTAAGAAAAATATATGAATTTCTTGAACAATAATTTAAAACCTTAATTTGGTAATTTTAAACATTTCTTTTGAAATTGTTTATAGTTTATTTAATATAGTTATGTTCACCAATAAAATAAGACCCTCTTTACATATCTGTTCTCAGCGTTAGAACTGGACTTCCACCTTTACAACCTGTTTTTGTTTGTTTTGTTTTAAAGTTAAGGTTAAAAGCAGTATTCTGTGCTGTGGCATTTTCATATGCATGCATTATTATGTTTCGTTCTCATTTCTCCTCCTCTACTTCCTTCTCCACATGCTTTGTCCACATCCAGGTGTTAAGTGGAACAGTTTAGCTCAACAACTGTAACATGGGCTCTGTAGGTAGCCACCTGCTCAGGCAGTGCAAGGTGAAGGCTACACAGGGATAAAGAAGCTACCCTCCTTGCACATGGACTGTAAATGTAGTGGGAGAGGTGCTGGTAAGGACTTAATAGTTAAAAACGTAGGGTTTCATCACCATTTCCAAGCTAGAAATGTGTACAAGGATGATCGCTTTCTTGTGAAATAAACCAGTGTGCATGCCTCAGGAAATGCGGACTGGGAGAAGAAAGAACAGCAGCAGGCCTGTTTTGGAGACTCTGATTTCCTTCATACTGTGCACATTGTGGTGATGCACCAATGCTCTTTTGTGCTCTTCCTGATGTTTTTTTTTTTTTTTTTTGGAAGGAAACTAGCACCAGATGATTGGCTATCACACCATCTTCATTAGCTTAGAGCAGAATATAGTCATGATAGTCACAATAGAACAATGACAAAAGACAGAGCCATGATTAATATTTTCAATACCTTAAAGAACTTAAGATCTGCCCAAATTGGAATCTCTCTCCCAAGTTTCTCCTTATGTAATTTCTTTATTTTTAATGAGATCAAAGTTTCAATATGCCAAAGAATAGAGTGAATTAGAAGATGTTCATTGGTTCCTAACTCCTGCATGAAGCAGTACCAAGACCATTCGCAGTCTTCTGCTGAAGGGCCACACGGTGTGCTGAGAGTCTCCTAGCATCACATAAATAAAGGGACAGACAGAAGGTTATTTGTAGCATGACCAAGAACTGAGGCTGCCCCTGGGTTATATTATTTTAGAATCTTTCTTTTGTTGATGGTTCTGTAGCAAACGCAAGTTTTTTACTTCTTTTGAAGATACAAACTAAGTCATAATTTCTTTTTTAAAAAAGAGACTCTGAATGAGAGATTCTGCAGCCATCACATTTCCTCTGCGTATGACATGGTCTAAACATATTTAAAGAGATACCACGCATGGACCTCCCGAAGGCTTAGGCAGAGTGACTCGTAAGCTTATGTGCTTATGAGATCCTAAATATGTTCTCTGAAATATGTGGAGATAGCTTTTCCATGCATACTTAGAAATTTGTTTCTGCTCAGTTTTGAATCAGTTGCAGTGCCAAGGTAGCTGCCTAGCTATAAAGAAATAATTCAGAACAGCTAAGTAGTCCAAGATTGCACCCTACTAAAGGGAAGGCTACAAGCTACTATGGCAAAGTAGGGTGAAGCCGCTAGGAAGTACGGAAGGGGAGGAAGGACAATAAACTGTCATTTTGGGTACCGACTATGTGTGTGTGTAATCAGTCAGTATGGGACAAGGTGCAAGAGACAGCTCAGTCTCTAAGTGCATACCCTGTAAGCATGCAGACCTTACTTCTCGTGGCAGAAGTCACACAGACAGTCTGGGTGTAGTGATGCATACTTACAGTCCTCATCCTGGGGAAGTAGAGACATAAAGACTTCTGGGGCTGTTTGTCCAGCCAGCCTTGCCTGCTGAGTGACTTCCAGGCAGTGAAAGAAAAATAAGACAGCTGGTGCCTACAATTGATATTGGTCTACACCCCCCACCACACACACACAACAGCTACATAACACATACTCCACGTACACACAGATGCAAAAATCAGTAGAATACAAAGCAGTACTTCTGGGGAGTGGAGAGATGTCTCATTGATTGGGAGTATGTGTTCCTCTTTCACAGGATCTATCCTCAATTTCCTATCCTCACATGGTGGTTTACAACAACCCATGGCTCTGGCGATCTCATACCCTTTTCGCTCTGCATAGGCACCAGACATTCGCATGATATACATACATACATACATACATACACACACACACACACACACACACACACACAAGCAGAAAATTCACAGACATAAAATAAACTTAATTTAAAAACAGTACTTATGCATGCCACACAAATGTGAAAACCATATTTGTTGGTTCCTGTTTTGCTCATATTACAAAAATCCCTGTTGAAAGCAACAGAAGGAGAAGCTTGTTTTGGCTCACAGTTTAAAGAGTTATCCCATCTGAAGAGGCAAAAACAGCCTTTGTGGGATAGCAGAAACATAAGGAAGGGTATCCATGCATCCAGTCAGAAAACAGAGAGAATTGATGCTAGTAAGCAGGTCTCTCTCTTGTTACTTAGTTCTGGATCATAGACCATGCGATGCCGTGACAGACATTCATAGTGGTTGTTACCTCCTTAGTTAAACCTGTCTAGGAACACCCTAATAGACACACTCAAGGAGATTATAAAGCCAGTCAAGTTGACAGTGAATAATGAACATTACAGAAAATACTGTAGACTGTAATTTTTCCTCAAGTATATTCTACATAAGACCAGAGTTTTCATTCTTTCTTTAATGAAAGGAGGTGGTCCAAATTGAAATAAATTGTCTTGAAGAAGGTAATGTCAGATCCTAAGGAAATGAATTCACCCTTGGAGAAAAGAAAAAGAATTGGAGCTTTAAACATGCAATATTGGGACAATGCCGGGGAAGGTCAATTACCGTCTTTCACAGCTTCCTGTGCCGCACTAAACTGAAGGGTTTCCCTGCCAAATGCATCTGCTGAAGTTCTGAAATCTGAAAACAAAAAAGGGGATTTAGAGATGGAGGCTTTGGGAGGTACGCCTCTTTAAGGTCATGATGGTGAGGTCTTCCTGGTAGGATTACGTATGTTTACTCCCCCACCCCACTCCCACACTCCTTCCTACCAGCCAAGAAGAGCACCCAATGCAAACCAAACACACTTATACCTTGACCCTAGCCGTCTAAGGTCCAGAACTGAAAGAAAGTTTCTAATGTCTCTGTCATTCGTTATATTTTATGACAAACTGAGCTTCCTGAGACATCTCTGATATCTCTTCCTATTTTTCCTAAGTAAGCCCATCTTTTTTCTAGCCTCAGACTTAAGATAATCTCTGAAAGAAAATGCTACCTAAATGAGCTCAATAGAAATATTCTTAATTTCTTTAAAGATTTATTTTATGTGTACTTAAGTTTTCTATCTGCATGTATATCTACATGCCAGAAGAGAGCATCAGACCCCATTATAAATGGTTATGAGCTGACATGTAGTTGCTGGGAATTGAACTCAGGACCTCTGGAAGTGTAGCTAGTGCTGTTAACCACTGAACCAACTCTCCAGCCCCTCTTAATTTTTTTAATTAAAATAAAACTTCACCATCTATCTCCTCCCTTTCTTCTCTCCAGCCCCACTTGTGTCTTCACAGTGCTCCTTCTCTAATTCATGACCCCCACACACAAATCTAACCTGCTGAATTTACTTAGTGTTGCTTGTATGTTTATGATTTTAGAACTGAATACTTGGTTAATTTTTAGGGGACTCATCCCCAGAAAGGAGTACAGTCAGCACCCCATAGTTGCTTGTAGGTATTTTATAGGGATGGGAGTTTGGGAGATCTCCTCCTATTTAGCATGCCTGTTGTATTAACCTTATTCAGGCCTTGCTTAGGTAGTCATATTGTTGAGGTATCCTGGGTGCTTCCCTGGTATTTCTAGAAGGCACAACCAGATTTCCCAATCCTCCAGCTCTTAACAATGTTTTCATTTCCTCTTCTGTGACGTTCCCTGAGCCTTAGGTATAGCAGTTGTGTTACAGATATACCCACTGGGAAGATCCCACAATCATTTGTCTGTATTTTGACCAGTTATTTTCTGTAATGGTTTCATCTGTAGCCAAAGGAAGCTTTTTAAATGAGCAATGAAGGCTACACTGTGGGTAAAAGGATAACTATATAGAATACAGTTAGAAATTATACTGGCCTAATAAAGTGGCAGTAGTAGGTTCTTCTCTGTGGCCCATGACCTCAGTAGTCACAGATCATTGACTAAGTTTTCAGTACCTGGCCTGACTTCCCTTCTGGTTAGCAGGCAGACCTTAGGTGCAGTCAGACAGCTGGTTACTACCAGGATGTGAGTGCTACCATTGTAGCCTTAGGGTTATCTTGTCATGCTTGGCTTTGTTCTGGTTCACAGGCACCACAGCTGGAGAGCACCGTCCATTGTTTCCTTCCTACAGGTGTTTGCATTGCTCCTTCCACTACTGTGACAGCCATTCCTCAAGAAGGAGCCTTGCAGGCCAGATCTAGCTCAGGTCTTCTGAGTCCCATGTCCAAATTAGATGTTTTCAGTACCAGGGACTCGCTCATGTTCCACCTCTATAGGAAACTTGTTTTACTCATTCTTACTACTGATAAAATACATCTAACAACAATAAGAATTTGTAGGCTTAGGGTATAAGAATGAGGAAATATTATATGCTAACTTTAAAAGTGTTAACTTGGGGCTGGAGAGATGGCTCAATGGTTAAGAGCACAGTCTGCTCTTCCAGAGGTCCTGAGTTCAATTCCCAGCAACCACATGGTGGCTCACAACCATCTATAATGTGATCTGATGCCCTCTTCTGGTGTGTCTGAGGACAGTGACAGTGTACTCATATGCAAAATAAATAAATCTTTAAAAATATATGTATATGTATAATTTTTATATTATACGCATATGTGTATGCTTGTCTATGTGAATGTATACTGTGTGTATGTATTTCTTCAGAGGCTAGAAGCAGGCATCAGCTACCTAAAGCTGCAGTTACAGAATTGTGAGCTGCCCAAAGTGAGGCTGGCAATCAAACTCTGATCCACTGGAAGAGCTGCAAATGTTCTTAACTGCTGAGCCGTCTTTCAGCCTCATAGGTTTCCCTGTCTTAACAGTCTGCCTCGTCAGAAAAATGTTGGTCATAGAATACTGAATTGTGGGTGAGCTTTAAAACTCAGATTCAGATTTCAACTAAGCATTGTCAGTTTTCTTGTACTTACATGGACAATTTGAATATACATTTGTATATGCAAAGATAGATGTGTACACACAGCTACAAAAATGAACATCCTAACTCATGGTTGTAGAAAGGCATTGCTTTTGGTAGATGATGAGCTCCTGAACAAGTAGTGTAAATGTAATTTCAGATCATTTATGTCCATCATGGAAAGTTAAGGATTATATATAATTAGGATCCAATTCAAATACTGATTTTCTCAGCTACATACATGTTAAAAAGTCATGGAAGACTGGGTAGTTTTTGACCTGTTGTTGTTTGCCTTTGCCGTTCCCAGTCACCACAGATGTCTGCAGTGTTTTACAGATAACTGCCATCCTCATTGAGATTCGTTATTCCCGATTTCTTTCTTTCCTCCTGGAAAATATAAATATCTTGATCTCATTTAATAAATATACTCAAATTTCTCAGTAGATTCGGGTAACAATCTTGTATCTTAAATCAAAGGAAAGTTGAGGAATGGTAATTTCAATACCTAGATCCCAAAACAAACTTTCCTTTCTTTACTACTTTTTATTAGGGGAACATTGGAACAGTTTTATACAAATCAAATTAAGTACCCTGAAGCCAGGGGCCAAATGGAAAATATTAGAAGACTTTCTAGGGGAAAAATTTGAGTATAAAGTTATAAAAATGAGTCTAATAAAGGGAGCTGATCAAGGCCATACTTACTGTGTACAGCCAACCTTAGTAGTCTATGCTACCTGGTTTGAGTATGGGACGAAAATGCTCATGAAGTTGAGATGCGGGGCGCATATGTATATATCGTGGTCTTTGTGTGTAATAATTTATATGACAGTATTTATTTAAATGATGTGAAATAAAAATATTAACAATGATAGCATGAATAATCATATTTCCCTCCTCTATAGCTATTTAGTGAATACTGTTCTTCAGTAGGCATAACATCGCATGTAGTTTCCTTTTTACAGTATGACAAAGTAAATAAAATATCTACACTATATTAAACTAACAGAAGACCAACTAGACGTCATGGTGAATAACAATTTTACTGATTCATCAAAGAAGTAGTTGTTTCTCACTTTTAATTTTCGAAAATATTCATGATGAAAGTTTGTTAAAAATGCCAGTTTGGAGACAGTGAGTGAGTGATCTATATGACCCACATTCCGACAGTATGTTTGGGATGCTGTATTAAAAACTAAAAGGACGCAGCAGCTCTCTGCTCCCAGACCCGGTGAGAGAGAGACCCAACCGCCTGGTCAGGTGGGCACTCCTGAGGCTGCAGAGCGGAAGAGACCACCAACACTGCTCACCCCTGCCCACATCCCTGGCCCAAGAGGAAACTGTATAAGGCCTCTGGGCTCCCGTGGGGGAGGGCCCAGGAGCGGCAGGACACCTGCCTGAGACACCGCCAGAACCTGAGGGAAACAGACCGGATAAACAGTTCTCTGCACCCAAATCCCGTGGGAGGGAGAGCTAAACCTTCAGAGAGGCAGACAAGCCTGGGAAACCAGAAGAGACTGCTCACTGCACGCACATCTCGGATGCCAGAGTAAAAAGCCAAAGACCATCTGGAACCCTGGTGCACTGAAGCTCCCAGAAGGGGCGGCACAGGTCTTCCTGGTTGCTGCCGCTGCAGAGAGCCCCTGGGCAGCACCCCACGAGCGAACCTGAGCCTCGGGACCACAGGTAAGACCAAATTTTCTGCTGCAAGAAAGCTGCCTGGTGAACTCAAGACACAGGCCCACAGGAACAGCTGAAGACCTGTAGAGAGGAAAAACTACACGCCCGAAAGCAGAACACACTGTCCCCATAACTGACTGAAAGAGAGGAAAACAGGTCTACAGCACTCCTGACACACAGGCTTATAGGACAGTCTAGCCACTGTCAGAAATAGCAGAACAAAGTAACACTAGAGATAATCTGATGGCGAGAGGCAAGCGCAGGAACCCAAGCAACAGAAACCAAGACTACATGGCATCATCGGAGCCCAATTCTCCCACCAAAACAAACATGGAATATCCAAACACACCAGAAAAGCAAGATCTAGTTTCAAAATCATATTTGATCATGATGCTGGAAGACTTCAAGAAAGACATGAACACACTTAGGGAAACACAGGAAAACATTAATAAACAAGTAGAAGCCTACAGAGAGGAATCGCAAAAATCCCTGAAAGAAATCCAGGAAAACACAATCAAACAGTTGAAGGAATTAAAAATGGAAATAGAAGCAATCAAGAAAGAACACATGGAAACAACCCTGGATATAGAAAACCAAAAGAAGAGACAAGGAGCTGTAGATACAAGCTTCACCAACAGAATACAAGAGATGGAAGAGAGAATCTCAGGAGCAGAAGATTCCATAGAAATCATTGACTCAACTGTCAAAGATAATGTAAAGCGGAAAAAGCTACTGGTCCAAAACATACAGGAAATCCAGGACTCAATGAGAAGATCGAACCTAAGGATAATAGGTATAGAAGAGAGTGAAGACTCCCAGCTCAAAGGACCAGTAAATATCTTCAACAAAATCATAGAAGAAAACTTCCCTAATCTACAAAAAGAGATACCCATAGGCATACAAGAAGCCTACAGAACTCCAAATAGATTGGACCAGAAAAGAAACACCTCCCGTCACATAATTGTCAAAACACCAAACGCACAAAATAAAGAAAGAATATTAAAAGCAGTAAGGGAAAAAGGTCAAGTAACATATAAAGGGAGACCTATCAGAATCACACCAGACTTCTCGCCAGAAACTATGAAGGCCAGAAGATCCTGGACTGATGTCATACAGACCCTAAGAGAACACAAATGCCAGCCCAGGTTACTGTATCCAGCAAAACTCTCAATTAACATTGATGGAGAAACCAAGATATTCCATGACAAAACCAAATTTACACAATATCTTTCTACAAATCCAGCACTACAAAGGATAATAAAGGGTAAAGCCCAACATAAGGAGGCAAGCTATACCCTAGAAGAAGCAAGAAACTAATCGTCTTGGCAACAAAACAAAGAGAATGAAAGCACACAAACATAACCTCACATCCAAATATGAATATAAAGGGAAACAATAATCACTATTCCTTAATATCTCTCAATATCAATGGCCTCAACTCCCCAATAAAAAGACATAGATTAACAAACTGGATACGCAACGAGGACCCTGCATTCTGCTGCCTACAGGAAACACACCTCAGAGACAAAGACAGACACTACCTCAGAGTGAAAGGCTGGAAAACAACTTTCCAAGCAAATGGTCAGAAGAAGCAAGCTGGAGTAGCCATTCTAATATCAAATAAAATCAATTTCCAACTATAAGTCATCAAAAAAGATAAGGAAGGACACTTCATATTCATCAAAGGAAAAATCCACCAAGATGAACTCTCAATCCTAAATATCTATGCCCCAAATGCAAGGGCACCTACATACGTAAAAGAAACCTTACTAAAGCTCAAAACACACATTGCACCTCACACAATAATAGTGGGAGATTTCAACACCCCACTCTCATCAATGGACAGATCATGGAAACAGAAATTAAACAGTGATGTCGACAGACTAAGAGAAGTCATGAGCCAAATGGACTTAACAGATATTTATAGAACATTCTATCCTAAAGCAAAAGGATATACCTTCTTCTCAGCTCCTCATGGTACTTTCTCCAAAATTGACCATATAATTGGTCAAAAAACGGGCCTCAACAGGTACAGAAAGATAGAAATAATCCCATGCGTGCTATCGGACCACCACGGCCTAAAACTGGTCTTCAATAACAATAAGGGAAGAATGCCCACATATACGTGGAAATTGAACAATGCTCTACTCAATGATAACCTGGTCAAGGAAGAAATAAAGAAAGAAATTAAAAACTTTTTAGAATTTAATGCAAATGAAGATACAACATACTCAAACTTATGGGACACAATGAAAGCTGTGCTAAGAGGAAAACTCATAGCGCTGAGTGCCTACAGAAAGAAACAGGAAAGAGCATATGTCAGCAGCTTGACAGCACACCTAAAAGCTCTAGAAGAAAAAGAAGCAAATACACCCAGGAGGAGGAGAAGGCAGGAAATAATAAAACTCAGAGCTGAAATCAACCAAGTAGAAATAAAAAGGACCATAGAAAGAATCAACAGAACCAAAAGTTGGTTCTTTGAGAAAATCAACAAGATAGATAAACCCTTAGCCAGACTAAGGAGAGGACACAGAGAGTGCGTCCAAATTAACAAAATCAGAAATGAAAAGGGAGACATAACTACAGATTCAGAGGAAATTCAAAAAATCATCAGATCTTACTATAAAAACCTATATTCAACAAAATTTGAAAATCTTCAGGAAATGGACAATTTCCTAGACAGATACCAGGTATCGAAGCTAAATCAGGAACAGATAAACCAGTTAAACAACCCCATAACTCCTAAGGAAATAGAAGCAGTCATTAAAGGTCTCCCAACCAAAAAGAGTCCAGGTCCAGACGGGTTTAGTGCAGAATTCTATCAAACCTTCATAGAAGACCTCATACCAATATTATCCAAACTATTCCACAAAATTGAAACAGATGGAGCCCTACCGAATTCCTTCTACGAAGCCACAATTACTCTTATACCTAAACCACACAAAGACACAACAAAGAAAGAGAACTTCAGACCAATTTCCCTTATGAATATCGACGCAAAAATACTCAATAAAATTCTGGCAAACCGAATTCAAGAGCACATCAAAACAATCATCCACCATGATCAAGTAGGCTTCATCCCAATCATGCAGGGAAGGTTTAATATACGGAAAACCATCAACGTGATCCATTATATAAACAAACTGAAAGAACAGAACCACATGATCATTTCATTAGATGCTGAGAAAGCATTTGACAAAATTCAACACCCCTTCATGATAAAAGTCCTGGAAAGAATAGGAATTCAAGGCCCATACCTAAACATAGTAAAAGCCATATACAGCAAACCAGTTGCTAACATTAAACTAAATGGAGAGAAACTTGAAGCAATCCCACTAAAATCAGGGACTAGACAAGGCTGCCCACTCTCTCCCTACTTATTCAATATAGTTCTTGAAGTTCTAGCCAGAGCAATCAGACAACAAAAGGAGATCAAAGGGATACAGATCGGAAAAGAAGAGGTCAAAATATCACTATTTGCAGATGACATGATAGTATATTTAAGTGATCCCAAAAGTTCCACCAGAGAACTACTAAAGCTGATAAACAACTTCAGCCAAGTGGCTGGGTATAAAATTAACTCAAATAAATCAGTTGCCTTCCTCTATACAAAAGAGAAACAAGCCGAGAAAGAAATTAGGGAAACGACACCCTTCATAATAGACCCAAATAATATAAAGTACCTCGGTGTGACTTTAACCAAGCAAGTAAAAGATCTGTACAATAAGAACTTCAAGACACTGAGGAAAGAAATTGAAGAAGACCTCAGAAGATGGAAAGATCTCCCATGCTCATGGATTGGCAGGATTAATATAGTAAAAATGGCCATTTTACCAAAAGCAATCTACAGATTCAATGCAATCCCCATCAAAATACCAATCCAATTCTTCAAAGAGTTAGACAGAACAATTTGCAAATTCATCTGGAATAACAAAAAACCCAGGATAGCTAAAGCTATCCTCAACAATAAAAGGACTCCAGGGGGAATCACTATCCCTGAACTCAAGCAGTATTACAGAGCAATAGTGATAAAAACTGCATGGTATTGGTACAGAGACAGACAGATAGACCAATGGAATAGAATTGAAGACCCAGAAATGAACCCACACACCTATGGTCACTTGATTTTTGACAAAGGAGCCAAACCATCCAATGGAAAAAAGATAGCATTTTCAGCAAATGGTGCTGGTTCAACTGGAGGTCAACATGTAGAAGAATGCAGATCGATCCATGCTTATCACCCTGTACAAAGCTTAAGTCCAAGTGGATCAAGGACCTCCACATCAAACCAGACACACTCAAACTAATAGAAGGAAAACTAGGGAAGCATCTGGAACACATGGGCACTGGAAAAAATTTCCTGAACAAAACACCAATGGCTTATGCTCTAAGATCAAGAATCGACAAATGGGATCTCATAAAACTGCAAAGCTTCTGTAAGGCAAAGGACACTGTGGTTAGGACAAAACGGCAACCAACAGATTGGGAAAAGATCTTTACCAATCCTACAACAGATAGAGGCCTTATATCCAAAATATACAAAGAACTCAAGAAGTTAGACCGCAGGGAAACAAACAACCCTATTAAAAAATGGGGTTCAGAGCTAAACAAAGAATTCACAGCTGAGGAATGCCGAATGGCTGAGAAACACCTAAAGAAATGTTCAACATCTTTAGTCATAAGGGAAATGCAAATCAAAACAACCCTGAGATTTCACCTCACACCAGTGCGATTGGCTAAGATCAAAAACTCAGGTGACAGCAGATGCTGGCGAGGATGTGGAGAAAGAGGAACACTCCTCCATTGTTGGTGGGATTGCAGACTGGTAAAACCATTCTGGAAATCAGTCTGGAGGTTCCTCAGAAAATTGGACATTGAACTGCCTGAGGATCCAGCTATACCTCTCTTGGGCATATACCCAAAAGATGCCTCAACATATAAAAGAGACACGTGCTCCACTATGTTCATAGCAGCCTTATTTATAATAGCCAGAAGCTGTAAAGAACCCAAATGCCCTTCAACAGAGGAATGGATACAGAAAATGTGGTACAGCTACACAATGGAATATTACTCAGCTATCAAAAACAACGAGTTTATGAAATTCGTAGGCAAATGGTTGGAACTGGAAAATATCATCCTGAGTGAGCTAACCCAATCACAGAAAGACATACATGGTATGCACTCATTGATAAGTGGCTATTAGCCCAAATGCTTGAATTACCCTAGATCCCTAGAACAAACGAAACTCAAGACGGATGATCAAAATGTGAATGCTTCACTCCTTCTTTAAATGAGGAAAAAGAATACCCTTGGCAGGGAAGGGAGAGGCAAAGATTAAAACAGAGACTGAAGGAACACCCATTCAGAGCCTGCCCCACATGTGGCCCATACATATACAGCCACCCAATTAGACAAGATGGATGAAGCAAAGAAGTGCAGACCGACAGGAGCCGGATGTAGATCGCTCCTGAGAGACACAGCCAGAATACAGCAAATACAGAGGCGAATGCCAGCAGCAAACCACTGAACTGAGAATAGGTCCCCTATTGAAGGAATCAGAGAAAGAACTGGAAGAGCTTGAAGGGGCTCGAGACCCCAAAAGTACAACAATGCCAAGCAACCAGAGCTTCCAGGGACTAAGCCACTACCTAAAGACTATACATGGACTGACCCTGGACTCTGACCTCATAGGAAGCAATGAATATCCTAGTAAGAGCACCAGTGGAAGGGGAAGCCCTGGGTCCTGCTAAGACTGAACCCCCAGTGAACTAGTCTATGGGGGGAGGGCGGCAATGGGGGGAGGGTTGGGAGGGGAACACCCATAAGGAAGGGGAGGGGGGAGGGGGATGTTTGCCTGGAAACCGGGAAAGGGAATAACACTCGAAATGTATATAAGAAATACTCAAGTTAATAAAAAAAAAAAAACTAAAAGGCCTAGGTAAAATTAAAATCACTTTGTCCAAATATACTTGGCTTCCTTTTACTCTATACAATTTGGGAGTAGACATCTTCTTTTATATCTTCTCTTTCCAGATCTCAGGGGATGTGTTTTTTAACAGAAATTAAAAGTGTTTGTTGCTGTTCCTTCTTTGTAAGGGATGGTGAGTGTTGAGTACCAAAGAATAGATCTATCATGTTCAGGGCAGAAGCCAAAGCTAACAGAAGTAAGAATAATAATATAGAATGACGTTTTGACTCAGTGAAAAGGTCTTTGTGGGTCAGATCACAGCTAAAGTGAAGCTTTGACATTTCAAAAATGTCTAGTTTCAGATGTGTCTCACAGAAAGTCAGTAGAGGCAAATTCATTGAATTACAAGTGTAATGTAAATTGAGGACCATTTATAATTGAAAAACACATTTAAAAATAAGTCTTTTTTAATCCTGGATTCTGAAAAGGCTACCACTTCCCACTTTTCCTGATAGAGCTCCACTGGACCCTAATAATAAGTTAATACCTGCCAATTATAAAATAGTACTTTGGTAGGTTTTTTAACTTTAAAATGAACATATCAGACAGACATTTAAGTACTGTCTAATCATCCTTAAGAAATAAAATAAATTACTCTATATGTCCTCATTTTATACTCTGATTTCATATTTGTCAAGCACTGGGACCAATTGCTTGCTCTCCTTACCAAGGAGCAAGTGAAAGACGTCCATTACAGTCTAGGAGGGTAATTTTGATTCAGCCAGATTCTCTTCTACCTTCCTTATTAGAGTTAACCATTGTGAGGCTGGGGTGTAGCTCAGTTCATAAAGGGCTTGCCCAGCACACATAGGGCCCTGATCAGTCGCAAGCACCACATACCGTGGATGTAGTGGTGCATGTCAGTAATTCTAGCACTCAGGAAACAGCCAAGAGGCTGAAATTCAGGGTTCTCCTCAGCAACACAGTTAAACCAGGCATAACGAAAGAAAACGTAACCAGGGTGTCTTAATATAGACACTATACATGTAAAAATATTAGATTTAACAGAAGTATGATGTAGGAATACTCTTAAGTCAATTCATGTTTAACATTATATGACCTCTATGTTCACATGAAGAACATTCGTCAATTAATCTAAAATATAATAATAGTTTAATTTTTAATTTTATCACGTTCTAACATAAGAATGGCAGCTGTTAAAGTAATTAATAGAAATATTAATTTTTAAAGTATTTTGGGAGGCTATGTTGTCTTGGTTTTGATTTAAAGTATTAGGGTTTTTTTTTCTTTTAATGAGTGGTAAGCATTTATACTAATGGAATGCCAATTTCTCTGCATAAATTAAGTCAATAATAAAGTGTGCTACTGACTTTTTTTAGCTGTTTGAAATAAATTCACATTTTAATACATTGATACTTTACATGTTTGAGTCATATAAAGTATCTTCCATTAGACATCACTCACTTGTGATTCAGAATTGGTGCCAAAGAAATGAAAAAGGTAAATTGCTGATAATATATAGAAAATGATAAAGAATTTTAGAGCCTGGGTAAGCTCAGGAATGAAAGTGGTATTAAAAAGGACAAGGCCAGTGAGAGTTGAGCTTGGAGATTAAGTGGACAGTGGTTTAAATGTAGTTAGTGAATCTCCTCCACATCTGACATCGAGGATTAACTTTTCAGTGCAGCAGTGATGTATGCTGGATCCCACTGAAAGAGCTGGCACCTGAGGATCCTAAATGCCATCTCCCATTACTAAGTGGGCTATTGCTCCTCCTGTGGTGGCTTCAGTGGTTTCCCTCAATCCTGCTGTTCTTGTTCTGCACACATGAAACAGCATGAGACCTGTAGGAGAAGTGGAACGGATGGAGCCCTAAAGTCTTACACTTCTCTTCTTAAGAACTGTGAGCTAAGTAACCTCTTTTCATATGAATTCCCCTGCCTTGGGTGCTTTGTTAAAGCAAAGTGAAAGGACTAAGTCCAGATGAGTCTTATGACTGTGTGAAACTTGGGATGGGATAATCATGTGGCTGGGTGTCTGTGAACTGGAAAGAAGGGACAGAAAATGTTAGGTAGTCAGTGAGACTCCATGATGGGAGGGAGGGAAGAAGAAATAGAGGAGGCAAAAAGACAGTAGCATGTGAACTTTAGGTTCCTGTGAGCATCTAGGTTCACAAAAGCATGAGTCTTCCAGACACATCGAAGTCATGTGTGGTGCTTCCATGAAATGTCCATGGAGTATTAGTGCTATAGCGAAGTTCCTGAGTCCAGGTGATTCGTTTTTGATAGAGTTGAAGCTGAAAACTTCCAGTTCAAGGTATCAGAAAGTTTGGTATATGGAAGGATAGTACAGCCGTCCCAGATAACATCTTTTTTTAAAGATAACAACTTGGACCACTGCATCTTCACATGGTAGAAGATTTCAGAGGACAAAAGACAGAGGAGTAGCTTGTTCCCTCTAGGTTTTTTATCAGGGCTAAACCAGTCTATGAGGGCAAAACCCTTATGCCTTAGTTACTCCAAACACCCTACCTCTTAATCCTGTTGCACAGAGAATTCAGTTTCAACACAAGTTTCTGAGTAGTTATTCCAACTATAATGGGAAAAGAGCTATAGATTGATGATGATGAAGGTTTTCAGCTCCTCAGAGAAGCCTCCTCCGCCCACCGTAAGGCACAGCAGCAGTCTCTTTTCATTACTTACTACAGCCTACAGGTCACGTCATGTCTAAGGTGTCCAGTGCAGGATCCACATCACCACGCGTGGTAAGAGTTCAAGAAATCCTTAAACATCTCTGCTGAGACAGATTCCAGTCTAAGTTCAACATTGTTGGTTAAATGAAAATTGTTAACTTTTAGGATAATGGTAGTAGTAGTAGTAGCCAAGTTTTGAAAATAAAATGCTACATATATGTATTCATTTGTGCCTATACACACATTTTATACATATATTCTTGTATTTACAGTCTATATTTGAATTATGTGCAAATTTTACTAAATTTAAAAGAGAGTTGGTGTTCAAACCATTCGTTAATTTTTTTCATTGATGCAGTCATTTACTACTCCGTCCCCATTTTTGAAGCTGGATCCTAATACTTAGCCCAGTATAGCCTGACTACTCCTGTCTCTTCTTGTACACAAAAGATTATGAATGTGGAGCATCACACCTGGATTAGTCAGCTAACTTATAACTTAATCTAGCTTTAAATGGATGTAGATGGTCACAAATAATTTAATACACAAGGATGCTCAGTTCTCCTTTCTCTGAAGTGTAGGGACAGGATATCACTCAACTCGTAAGATTAGAATGTTAAAAATACTGTAGCCTTATATGCCTGGCAAACGTCTTCTCCCAGTTTTCAGAGGAAGAATGCCATCAGAGAAAAAGGCCCTGCCTTTGTGTTTATTGCTGCCTTTGGTCCTACTGGTGCTCTGATCTGTTTCCTAGACTGCCATAGAGAACAGCTTCTCATATTTGCTTCTTTGATTAGTTCTGGATTGGAATAGAAATGGAAAATATCTGATTGGAGACCAGATTGATGTACACTATACACGTGTATGAAAATATCGTAAGGAGACCTATTTTCTACAGTAAATATATATATACATATATATGTATACATACTAGGAAAAAATTAATTTTAAAAAGATTGCATGAAAGCTAAATAATTTAATAAGTAATACCAAGTTTTGAATGTTTTTACTTTCTAAGAAGAATTGACTATTGCATAGTCGCCAGCATCTGTAGTCATTTAGTAAATTAAATGTGTGGATTCCAGAAGCATAATTTCTTAATCACTTTTTTCCTTCAAATGACAAAGAAATTATGATATGTAAGATCTCTGTGATTAGTAATTATATAGAAAAGGCTACTCAAGGTTGGTAGAAACCTATGCAGTAATGTCTTTTGCCAGTGTGCAGAGAAAAGCATTTTGGCTTTATTTCAAGTAACACCATGCTTTATCACAACTGTTCAAGGTACAGAGAATAAGGCTTAAGGGCCATTTTGAAAAGGGGACAAAAAATAAGAATAAGAGGTTGGGGAGGACATGGGAACAACTGTCTTCTAGACATGACAAGATCTCTACTTACGGACTCGCAGCAGCTGTGGCTGCATGGATGAGAGCAACCATGGAAGGGGGAGAGGTTCATGAGCCTTCACCCCCAGCTGAGGACCTGAGGACAACTCGTGACTTCCAGGGGAAGGAGAACCAGTCTTCTTCTTTAAAGGCATTGGCACCTTGTAGGTAGGAGTAAATGGGCAGAACAAACTGAACTCAATTTGAGTTAGGAAAAAAAAGTCAAGATGAGGGGTAGTAGGGCGGGGTGGATTCGATCTGTGGATTATTTGAGCACAATATTCATAGTGTTATGTGTTAATTAGCATTAATGGAAGTGAAGTTATGGCAGTTTCTTTTTAAATTAGTCACTGTGACTCAAACAAAGACCATTTGCCTTCTCGTTGCCTAGGCTTCTTTCAGTTGCACACTGCCAGGCCTTTTCTCTGATATTCTCATTGGTTGCATCTAGATTTGCCTTTAAGCTGTATATTTTATTGACATTTTCTTCGAAGAATCAAGCTAGAACCAGATGATAAAATGAGTGGTGCTCTCCTGCAGATACATTTACAGTATTCAGCTGTTTGTAGGTGATTTTTCTGGGCTGTAACAAAATAAAGCCTAAAGCATCGTATTAACTGTACTGTTTATATGGGTGCTAATACACTTTGAATAAAACCCTCAATTACTAAGCATTTCTGAGGCCCGACAAGACAGTCCCATGACATTAATGGTATCTTTATAACCTTTTTAACTTCTTGTCTCTCTGACAGAGCTCTACAATAGCAGCAATGGGTTTGCCCTTGGCAAGCAGAAACTCATTTTGAGAGGGTAATAGGTATTTACTATTTAGATAGCTGGCAATAAAATTTCTCTGAATGAGATTTTCCTGAGAAACTATAGCTGATTGAATTACTTCCTTTAATGGACTGGAGGACTGTGTAATACGTTCGTTGAAGCTTTACATCCAGTGTTCTGCTTCCTTTGGAGACCCAAACAGCCTGGTTTGAGTGACTTAGGGGATTTGGTAGAAACTATTCACCATGGGAAAGCTGCTGCTGCTGCTTCTTTTTATCTAAATTAAAACAGTTTTTAAATGCACTAATTCTTTAAGTTCAAAAAAGAAGTGATCACCTCAAGCTTTATTTTAACCAGAAGTAACATTTAGTAACAGACCTGCTGAGGTCTGTTCTTATGAAATAAATCATACTGGAGATGTTGGCATGGAAAGCCACCTTGTTTTTCTAGCTGATGTCCTTCTTGGCTCTTTTTAAATAATTAAAATCCATAAAAATTGTCTGCTTTGCCTAAAGAATAAAGTGAAAGTTGTTTTATAAGTAATATTAATATAGTGCATGTTTCTGCTTTATGTTCAGTTTATCAGGAGACAGTTTAAATGACTAACTGGATCTTATAAAATTTTGTATAACAGTCTGTGATATGAGCTATAAGAAAGAAATTTCACATTAGTCTTGTGGAAAAAAATACTTAAAATGTATTTTATTACTATAAAACTTGATTAAGGAGCTTCTCAGAATTCTACTTAATGTGAACTCTGTCAATAAATGTCAAGTTGGAAATATAGTTCATGATTCTTGATTTAAAGTGTGAAAACATACATAAAATATATTTGGTAATTCTTACTGTAAACATTTTTCTTTAAAGACAAATCCATTATGGTCCTTGGGGGTGACAGCTTGCAGAATATCTTTCAAGGCCATGAATTTTGCACAGAAGTACATCAAATTCTGTATTTTTATTGGCAATCAGAATTTCATATTTGTTGCTATAATAAAATTGTGATTGAAATGGGACCTTGAGTGTCCTGTCCTTATGTGAAGTACTTTGAATCTGAATATCACACAGATCCTAACTTAGAGCACGTTCATTTTCTGTTAAGCCCTTGGCACTGACACATCTATTGCTGGCATTGTTTTTCATTCCAGCAAATCTGCGCTGCTGGCACCACTAAGTACAAGGGACAGTAGTTGTGATAGGAAAAAAATGAAGACGTGAGTGGTAATATTTGTCTTCTCTGGATGCTCTACTCCAGGTCTTCGCTACAAACTATAAAATTCCTCATGATTTAGCTGTTGAGTGTCTTGGTGTCATGCTTTTCTCCCTTCTTAGGATTTTAAATAAATAAACATTAATGAAATATTGAGAAATAATGGCTTGTCTAGTACATTTTTTGACATTTGTTTGCAGCTTGCTTGGAAGATATTTAAATAGAAAGTTGTGATTACAGAAGAATTCCCTTCTTTAATATACACTTTTGTTTTAATCAGACACTCCTAGCATCGCTTGTATCACAGGTTTACTGGCAGCAGCAAGGATATGCTGAATATGCACTGGCATCGAGGTGGTTTATTCTCCAATGAAACATAAATACAGGTTCACTGTGTTCTCCAGGTTGTCCAGTTTGTTTCCAGGTCAGGTCGTGAATTCTTTTTCAATGCCCAATTAGCACAGATTTTGTGTTAACTATTATAATGCTTTTCATGAATAAAGACATCATTAGAGAAAAATAACACCATGGTTATTTTTAATCTTTTAAATGATCAAACAACAAAAGGAAGATGTTCATGCCTTTCACATAAAATATATTGCCACAAAGCTATGATTTTTGCACATAAATAAGCAATTGCTACATGTTCCTTTTTCCACCAACCTCAGTACCACCATTACCACCTACCTGTGTTAATTTTGTGAACATGTTATGAAAATGGTAAACATTTCGCACAAAAATTCTTAATAATGCAGGACTTGAGAACTAACAGTATAATTTATAACATCATTGCAGGGTATAAAATTTTTTTTTTGCTATGCAGTTTATTAAACAGTTCCTATGTTGATATTTATTTTCTTTTTAAAGAGATTTTCCATTTTAACATGAGGAACTGTTGTCCTGGGTAAGGCTTTTACATGGAAACAAAGTAACAGATTGAAGTGGTTTCAGGGCTTTAATCCCTTGATAAATTAGCCAGCAGGCTAGCCTTTTCATAGATGTGCTAAACAACAGGTTGATGCCATTTGGGCTTTAGCAGTGAGAGCCACCTGAGGGAATAGGGAATGAATAAGAAGAAATGTAGCATGGGAAAAAGAAGACATGGCTGTTAGCTTTTGCTCGATCTCTCAACTAAATATTAGCCATAAACGAGTGCTGTAGCTGACCGTCTAGGTTACCATCGACTCTGAATTGATGCAGACTGTACTCTCAGCTGACTTTAAGGAACAGTGCACTTTATTAATGCAGTTCTCAAAATTCTAAGTTAATAAGTTTTAAATATTTCCTTTTCTGAATTTGTACACTTTGGAAACGAGATTGGAGCTTTGAAATTTGTTTAAAGATTATTTCTAATGAAATAGAAGGAAATAATTTATAATGCATTCAAATTACAACTATTTAAATAATATTGTCTATTTGAAAACAGACAGATGTTTATAAATTATTGTTAAATCTATGGTATTAAAAATAGTTTTCTGAACTAATTGCCTGAGGAAAAAAACTTTGCCCTGTGTTATTGTATATATTGGGTAACAGATTTAATTAGCACCACCAATAAAGAATGGTGACCGAGTTTTCATCATCATCGTTAACAAGACTTAATATGGAAAATTATTCATTGAGACGTTAATGAAAGAATGTAATTTCATGGAAACTGAAAAGAATTTTCCTCAAGGAAAGAAATTTTTAAAATTATTTGTTTTTTATCTTAAAGTTCCTAAAGTAATTGATATCTTACTATTGATAAATATTAGATTAATATAGGAAGTTGTTACAGGTCCAAATCATTTAAATAACTTGCTACCCCATGGAGCCCTGGGTCTAGGCTTTTAATTTTTCATTTAGAATGGGGGGATTTTAAGGATCAATATGAAGATCTGTTGATAATATTATATTTAATTAGAGTAATCAAAAACCATGCTCAGAGCATGACACCTGCCAGGGAGTGCTTCAAAAAGATAGTAAGCAGCATGCATTAGATCCTCTCCTGCTTGTCCATGAGCACTAATCTAGCGGAAGTCCCACATGGGGCGGCTAGTCAGCTATTTTATTGACTTTGATCTGGTTTGGGGGGCAGTTTATTTTCCCACAATGCCATTGATCAATGATTTCCTTTCAGCAGTGATGTAATTAAAGGGCTTTAGTCGGCTTCTGCTGTGTTGCCTTGAAATGTATTATTCTGGAGATTTAAAGGAGATCGATAGGGTGCAGTGGCCCTATGTTGAGGCTGGAGTAGGAGGACCCTACTGAGAGCAGAAGCATGGAGAAACAAGGCTTCAGGACACAAACAAGATGTTTACCTGGGACCTTGAACTGACCTGTTTACAGCAGATCCTGGATAACCAGTAGCATTTTGTACCTATTTTTAATCACAAACGCAAACTACTTTGTCCTCTTTGTTATTGATTTTTTTTACAGTTTGTTTTAATTCAGTTGAAATCAAATATTCCTGTTGTCAAAGTAAAAATTTAAATTTAAATATATTTACCAGAAATGCAGATTCAAGAAATGCCTCCATCATGAAATTAGACTAAAACATAGTTAAGAATGTGGATAAAGAAAAAAAAAAAAAGAATGTGGATAAAGACTTAGTAGTTTTTGTTGGTTTCTTTTTTTTTTTTTTTCCTTGTTCGGTCTCTAACTTGGTACAGATACAGTTTTTATATGTTTAAAAATTCATATTCAACAACTAGTATTTCAAAATATTGACATTTCACTAATCCAGATAGCACACAACTATCTGTAAATTAGGAGTGTTGTTTAATAAATTAGCAAAAATCAATTCAGAAGGTTAAAAGAATGATTTTTAGAATGTGTAGTCCAAGCTTAGAGAGTTTTAATGAAATAAAAATAAGTTAAAGACAAAGGAGTCAGGTTTCAGTTTCCTATGTAGTTTTCTGTGTTGCTTCAGTAATAAAACAAAAGGGAAAATACAGACAAAGCCTTGCTCCAAACGTTGGGATTCCTGCCTGCATTTCCTAAGGAGGCCATGGGGCCATTTGCATATTTTAGAATGTAAGGAATCCTGCTTAATCCTCTTAGACTTTTTTGCTTCATACAGATTTTGTTGTAGCTCATTTTGAAAAATGTGTTAGTGAGAAGACTTCTAACTGCACAAATGGCCTTAGTCTTTTATGCTAATCCTCTTTTGCTTTTTATTGCTTTTATGATTTTTACAAATAATAACAAATCACATCATCTCTGGGTATCAGTTTTCTTATCTGTAAAATGGGCGCTAGTTTTAGAGAAACTAGGATTGGTCCAGAAATGATGGGCAGTATATCAAGGCACTTTGTCTGAACAGCATTCCAGTAGGCCTGCTCCTCTGGCAGAGACTGCTGCTCTCACAGGGGCTTCAGGCTTCGGTTCTTTGATCAGCTGGTCAGTTGTTCTAGTCTTAAAACTTATTATCGTAACCTTATGATTGGTTCATTATTTAATTGTTGTTTGAGAGTTCTGGGCATGAAAAGCATATGGAAAACAGCAACTATACTTAGGGATCAAAGAGGAAACAAGTGGAGTTTATCACTTTTCTAGATATCGTAACTTTAGTATATTGAGCCTCCTGATAAAGGTGGCATGCTATCTAGCCAAGGACAGAAATGATAATCATTCTTGTGATCTTACTATTACTGTACCTATAAATGATAACTTACAAATTGAATAATTGTTTGCATTTTTAATTCATATCCAATAAACTTTAGAGTGAATTAATTTTTCATAGCTTCTTTTAAGAAGAATAACAACTAGAAAATAAATGTTACGTGCAAGAATGAGGAGCTAGAGGAATATTAAAAGGCACAGTCCCTGTTTTGTGAATTTACAAACCAGAAAAAAGCACATACTAAAAAAAAGAAAAGAAATAAAATATAAAACATAACAAATATGGTCATAAATAAAAATATGTGTAAAACCGGATTGAGAGACTGAAGGAGGAAGGACATTGGGAATGTTGTAATGTGTGTTTAGTTTATGGACCTATTTAATTCTTTCCTCCATGGCATTTATCATTCTCTAATATTACATTGTGTGCCCTGTTGGTGGGTTCCCATCAGGCTCTCCTTAACAGTCCCATAAGGTCCCAGAAAGTCCCATAAGGGCAGGGTTGTGCCCATTTGCTTTATAACACATCACACCAGAAGCTTAGCTTGCATATCCTCATCTCAGAAGAGCCATTTGCACATCAAAGCTCATCAAAGATTGTAGACTCTTGAGAGCTACTGTCTGTCTACAAGGACTAAAAAGTGTGTATGAACTATGCTTTAGGAAGTGAACTTTAGAAGCAGAGATTAACAATAAATTGTCCTGTAACTTGCAAGAAGAAAATCAAGAGGGCATTGGTTCATGGTTACACCTGTAACTGCAACACTTGGGAGACGGAGAAGCATTATGAGTTTGAGGCCCGCCTGAGTCATATACAGGAATGCGGCTCCAAAGATATAAAAAGTACGGGCCAATGAGAGAGAGGGGACAGAGAGGGAGGGAGAGAGAGAGACTCACAATTTAAAAACATAAAATCCTAAAAAGAAATCGTTTATGACTTTGCTAGTACATAGGTTATAAAAGTGATCAAATGTTGGGGAAGTTCCCCATTCAGAAGATGATCTCACCAAGAAAGTTAGAGAAAGATGATAACAAACAAGGCTAAAGAAAGCCTATCCGGAGTATTAATTTTTACTTAAGAAATGAATTTTATGTAATATTTATGAATTAAATCCAACAATAAAATAAAGTCTTCTCCTCATAAGCGTTATCATATGGTTATTGTCACTGATGTAGTATCCATTCGCTGTGCTGGCTTCTTCTCAGTCTCCTCATTTCCTGTCTGCTCATAGCAGGTTCTTACATACCTGGCTCTGTTCCTCCCCACGTTCTCTATGGAGTTTCTTAAGTACTCTTACCCATTGTCACTGAATCAGATCTCATCTATCTGCAACTCCTTTCTGATTCCAACCATTCCCCTTTCCAGCTGCATACACCCACAGTAACTTCTGCTTATGTGTCAGACAGGTAGGATCGCTCCGATTTTATCTTTCTATTTGCATCCTCACTTGGTTCTTTCTGTCTTCCTTGATATTTTTCAGTTGCTCAAGTAACATGACTATAGTATGTAGATTCTGCCTTCATAAATGCATTTGAATATTTCCAGTAGCTCGGCTATCACTCTGTACCTTTTGGGTACAGTTTGGGTATGAAGAGTTGTCACCCAAAGGCTCATGTGTGGACGGGCTTAACTAGTAGATCTGATTCTGGGAGCTGTGACTTCATGGATTGCTCCATTGTTGGATTTTTAATGTGGTGGCATTAAGGTATGGGAGGTTTGGCCTGATTGAAGGAAGCAGTTCACTGTGCCTTTGAAGGGTATTTTTCCTTCATATCTTTCTAGTTTAGCACTTGCCTCCTGACTGCCATTAAGTAACAGTTTTCCTTCTGCATACACTCAGGACCAGAACAGTTGAGCCAACTGAATAGAGACTGAAATCTATGGTAACGGTGAGCCAAAATAAACCTTTTCTTCTCTTAAGTCATTATATTAGATATTTTGTCACAGCAACAAGTCTGACTAACACAGAAAGCCACAATCATTTCCCAGTTTTCATGTCGCCTGTTGAGGCTTGCTTCTTAAAAACCATTCTTTAACATAGCATCTAAAACATTCTTTTTAAGATGATGTTCAGTTATGTTTATGTAAGAATAAAAAAGACATTTTAACTGACCTCCAAGAATCCCTAACCTCCCTCTCAGAGGTAGTCCTTCAGAATAGGAGAAGATTAGACCTGATATTCCTTAAAGAAGGAGGTTTGTGTGCTACAGTAAAAGAAGAATGTTGCTTCTATGTAGACCATTCAGGAGTAATTAAAGACTCCATGAGTAAACTTAGAGAAAGGTTAGACAAAAGACAGAGAGACCGAGAAGCACATCAGGGATGGTTCGAGAGCTGGTTTAGTACTACTCTGATATCTTCCCTTATGGAACCCTTCTTAGTTTTGCTTCTGCTTCTGATTATAGGTCCTTGTGTGTTAAATAAACTAGTTACCTTCATTAGAGAAAAAAAAAGATGATGTTCAGTTATGTGTATGTCTCAGTGTTTGTATGTATGCCACATGTGTTCAGGTACTCTCAGAGACCAGAGGACAGCATCAGGTCCCCTGGTGCCAGAGGTACAGGCAGGCAGGCACAAGCCACTTGGCATGAGTAATAAGAACTCAGGTTCTCTGGAAGAACAGCAAGAAGTTTGAACCTCTTTTTAATCTCATCCAAAATATTTTTCAGTGACTTCCATTTGCCTCTTGGATGAATTTAGAATTCTTAATAATATTTCAAGTACTTGAAAACTTGTTCAGATCTACTCTTCCAGCTGCACTGTAGAGCACTCTTTATTAAAGGCACTAAACCTGGACATAGAGGGAGATCCTTATAAACACAGTGCTAGGAGGCTACAGCAGGAAGGTCTGAGTTCAAGGTGAACTTAGACTCTGTAGCAGTTAGAGAGTAGTCTTGGCTACAGCAATGAGGCCTTGCCTCAGAGAACCAAAACCAAAATAAGACATGTAGTAATTGCTTTTAGTTCTTTGGCATATGCCTGAAACCCTTGCTCCTCTCTCTACTTTAATTAATTAATTTAGAAATTCTCATTGCAACAGATCAAATTGTGTATTTCAGTAAAGACTTCTTGACAGTCTTACAGCACTTTCTCTGGAAGTATTAAGAACTTTGCCTTCATAGCATTCACAACAGGTATTTAGTTTGATGACTTTTATGATTTATAACCTTTTCCTCCCGATCTTTTATTGGATCTGACTGCCTCTCTTTTGTATGTCATGTTCTTCATGCCTAACTTACTTTCTACCTTATAGACGGTGTTTGGTGAATATTTATCTATCATCAATCTCTGTAATAATGATTCAATTGTTTTGTAGTTACTCAACATTTTATAGTTCTCAAGGGTTTTGACTCATAAATATGAAGTATAATTTTCATAAAGTGTATAAATAAATATGCAATATCAGCAAATAATTATGAAACATAAGCTTAGTTTGCATCATCCAGACCAAGATATGACTTTGCCAGCCTGCTGCAAATCCCCCCATGCCCTCCTTTGCCACTACTTGTATTCCTATTCTATTGGTTTTATCTTTGTTTTTTGAATATAGTTCACTGAATAGGAGTTGCTCAGTAAGATAGATAGCTAAGCTTTGCCTGCTTTAAACTGAAATTTTAAACTCTGTTTCTGGGTGTTCTTAAGCTACATTCATTTGTATAAACCCATTGTGTTATTCTGTGTGTACGTAGAGTTCATTAAATGAACATTCTGTAATTTTTTAAAAAACTTTCTTCTGTTAATGGAATTTCTGGGTTATCTTCAGTCAATAGCTAATATAAGCACAACTTCTCAGTACATTCCTGTAAATGTCTATGTCATGGTACATTTGTGTATGATCTTCTCTGGCTTACTGAGTTGCCTTGCTGTGTTGTGTATTATGAATAATTCTAAAGCTTCTAGACAATGCTAGGTTTTTCTAAAATATATCATATTTTATATTTTTATTGTTCTAAACAATTATGAAATGTAAATATATTTTGATCATATTCTTCCGCTGAGTCCTTCCAGATCCACTCCTGTTCCCTACCCACTGAACTTAAGTTCTTTCTCAAAATTGAACAAAATCCCAGTACAAACACACACACACACACACACACACACACACACACACACACACACACACACCAAAAAACTGTGGAGTCCATTATATGTTGTTGGTCAACCTCTCCTAAGCATGAGGACTGGCCTGGCATGGTTGATATGCATGATATTATTCTGTTTTGTTTTGTTTTGTTTTGTTTTGTTTTTTTGATATTACTCTTTTGGAAAAACATTTCTTTCTCCCAGCAGGTGTAAGTGCTCAGTTGTTAACCTTTACCCTAGTGCCCAGATTTTCTTTCTTTCATTCATTTTTTAAGCAATATAACAAATTAATAAGATGAAGCAAAAACTATCATATTGAAGTTTGACAAGGCAAACCAACAGGAACGAAACAAACAGAGCCCAAGACAAAGCACAAGAATCAGAGACCCTTAAGTGATCCCAAAAGTTCCACCAGAGAACTACTAAAGCTGATAAACAACTTCAGCCAAGTGGCTGGGTATAAAATTAACTCGAATAAATCAGTAGCCTCCTCTACACAAAAGAGAAACAAGCCGAGAAAGAAATTAGGGAAACGACACCCTTCATAATAGACCCAAAAAATATAAAGTGCCTCGGTGTGACTTTAACCAAGCAAGTAAAAGATCTGTACAATAAGAACTTCAAGACTCTGAAGAAAGAAATTGAAGAAGACCTCAGAAGATGGAAAGATCTCCCATGCTCATGGATTGGCAGGATTAATATAGTAAAAATGGCCATTTTACCAAAGGCAATCTACAGATTCAATGCAATCCCCATCAAAATACCAATCCATTTCTTCAAAGAGTTAGACAATTTGCAAATTCATCTGCAATAACAAAAAACCCAGGATAGCTAAAACTATCCTCAACAATAAAAGGACTTCAGGGGGAATCACTATCCCTGAACTCAAGCAGTATTACAGAGCAATAGTGATAAAAACTGCATGGTATTGGTACAGAGACAGACAGATAGACCAATGGAACAGAATTGAAGACCCAGAAATGAACCCACACACCTATGGTCACTTGATTTTTGACAAAGGAGCCAAAACCATCCAATGGAAAAAAGATAGCATTTTCAGCAAATGGTGCTGGTTCAACTGGAGGTCAACATGTAGAAGAATGCAGATTGATCCATGCTTATCACCCTGTACAAAGCTTAAGTCCAAGTGGATCAAGGACCTCCACATCAAACCACATACACTCAAACTAATAGAAGAAAAACTAGGGCAGCATCTGGAACACATGGGCACTGGAAAAAATTTCCTGAACAAAACACCAATGGCTTATACTCTAAGATCAAGAATCGACAAATGGGATCTCATAAAACTGCAAAGCTTCTGTAAGGCAAAGGACACTGTGGTTAGGACAAAACGGCACCCAACTGATTGGGAAAAGATCTTTACCAATCCTACAACAGATAGAGGCCTTATATCCAAAATATACAAAGAACTCAAGAAGTTAGACCGCAGGGAGACAAATAACCCTATTAAAAAATGGGGTTCAGAGCTAAACAAAGAATTCACAGCTGAGGAATGCCGAATGGCTGAGAAACACCTAAAGAAATGTTCAACATCTTTAGTCATAAGGGAAATGCAAATCAAAACAACCCTGAGATTTCACCTCACACCAGTGAGAATGGCTAAGATCAAAAACTCAGGTGACAGCAGATGCTGGCGAGGATGCGGAGAAAGAGGAACACTCCTCCATTGTTGGTGGGGTTGCAGACTGGTACAACCATTCTGGAAATCAGTCTGGAGGTTCCTCAGAAAATTGGACATTGAACTGCCTGAGGATCCAGCTATACCTCTCTTGGGCATATACCCAAAAGATGCCCCAACATATAAAAAAGACACATGCTCCACTATGTTCATAGCAGCCTTATTTATAATAGCCAGAAGCTGGAAAGAACCCAGATGCCCTTCAACAGAGGAATGGATACAGAAAATGTGGTACATCTACACAATGGAATATTACTCAGCTATCAAAAAAAATGAGTTTATGAAATTCGTAGGCAAATGGTTGGAACTGGAAAATATCATCCTGAGTGAGGTAACCCAATCACAGAAAAACACACATGGTATGCACTCATTGATAAGTGGCTATTAGCCCAAATGCTTGAATTACCCTAGATGCCTAGAACAAATGAAACTGAAGACGGATGATCACAATGTGAATGCTTCACTCCTTCTTTAAAAGGGGAACAAGAATACCCTTGGCAGGGAAGAGAGAGGCAAAGATTAAAACAGACACAGAAGGAACACCCATTCAGAGCCTGCCCCACATGTGGCCCATACATATACAGCCATCCAATTAGACAAGATGGATGAAGCAAAGAAGTGCAGGCAGACAGGAACTGGATGTAGATCTCTCCTGAGAGACACAGCCAGAGTACAGCAAATACAGAGGCGAATGCCAGCAGCAAACCACTGAACTGAGAACAGGACCCCCGTTGAAGGAATCAGAGAAAGAACTGGAAGAGCTTGAAGGGGCTCGAGACCCCAAAAGTACAACAATGCCAAGCAACCAGAGCTTCCAGGGACTAAGCCACTACCTAAAGACTATACATGGACTGACCCTGGACTCTGACCTCATAGGTAGCAATGAATATCCTAATAAGATCACCAGTGGAAGGGGAAGCCCTGGGTCCTGCTAAGACTGAACCCCCAGTGAACTAGATTGTTGGGGGGAGGGCGGCAATGGGGGGAGGGTTGGGAGGGGAACACTCATAAGGAAGGGGAGGGGGAGGGGGATGTTTGCCCGGAAACCGGGAAAGGGAATAACACTCGAAATGTATATAAGAAATACTCAAGTTAATAAAAAAAAAAATTAAAAAAAAAAAGAATCAGAGACCCATTTGCACACTCAAGAACCCCATAAAACACTAACGCGGAGGCCCTAATGTGTGTGCGGAAGGCATGGTGCAGACTCATAGGCGTGCTGCTTCAGTCTCTGGGAGCTCACTGAGCTGTGGCCTTGCTTATTAGGGTCTTGTCTCTTGGTGTCCTCCATCCCCTCTGGCTCCTACTCTCTTTTCATCTCCACTTCCATGGGGCTCTCTGGGCTCTGAGGGGAAGGATGTGGTGGGGACACCCCTTTTAGGACTGAGTGTTCCCAAGTGTCCCACTTGTTTTATAATGTCTGGCTGTAGGTCTGTATTGGTTCCCACCTGCTGCAACAGGAAGCTTCTTTGATCAGTGAACAAGGGACTGGTCTATGGGTATGGTAGATTTCAGTAGGGGTCATTTTATTCCTACTTTTTCTTCATTGTTAAGACCAGTGTTAGTTGGTTTTACCATGGGTTCCTGGGCTTTTTAGGGTCATGTTTTTAGTCACCTAAGCAGTGTCAGGTATAGGCTCCGTCTTGGGGAGTGGCCCTAAAGTCGGATCAGTTATTGCCTGGTTACTCCCGCACCTCCAGCTTTATCTTGCAGGCAGTCACCATCGTAGAGAAAGGACTTGGGGCTGACTTGGTATTTTGCATCTCACTTCTGCACGTGAGCAGGTTATGTTCCTGTACATAGATACTGCAGCATGAGGGATGAAGACTGTGTGTAGCCACTGACTCAGCATCTCCATGTTCAATAAACTGTGTAGGTGTTGCTTTCATAGCGGGGCTTGGCTGTCGGTTTGTGGAGAACAACCTAGAGTCTGCAACAGCCTGACTTCTTTGGGGATTCCCCATGGGGCCCCTTTGGCCAAGAACTTAATTAAAGGTAGTCCAATCTCTGTACCAGAAGCTGCATTTGGAGACAAGATACCCTGCTGGGACTGTGCCTCTTAGTGTGTGTAGGTTTCATTTGGACTGCCTTCATATGTGCTGCCTCCCTGATGTGCTGATGTGGTTATCCCACTCTCTGTTGCCTTCGTTTTTTCCAATTCATCTAAAGCTATTCTGGTTATATTCTTAGGTAAAAGTTTTTATAAATTATAATCAGTAAACTTTTATGCATGTCTGAATATTACTCTTCAGTGTACCTTCATCTTCCTCACTCCCCAAGATAGAGTTCTGTTCTGGTTTGGTTTCAGTTAATGGGATTGAGACACTGACCAAAGCCAGGTTGGTGGAAGGAAGAATTTATCTCCCAAGTTAGTCCCTCATGAAGGGAAACTAAGGTGAAACTCAGGCAGAGACCTGGAGGGGAGCACCTGCTACCACTATGCTGCTGAATAAAATGGCTCCTGGTGACGTGTACTGCTGCACTCATGGGTGAGGGCACTGTTCAGTTCTCTGCAGAGAAGCTGCTTCCGTAGACGGCAGTTAGCATAAACCCACAGCTGGCCACTGTGCAGAGAACAAGACTGGGTTCTTCAGATCTGAGTGGGATGCCTGTTTGCGTGTCTCTGTGGAGGCTCAAGGCTGTACACAGAAGCAGGGCAGAAAGACTTAGAATCAGAGGTGGTAAGTGACTCCTAGGAAACAGTATTTCTGAGATATCACAGGTTACATGAACACATGACTCACAGTGACTATGACAGTATACATGAAACCTGCTCAAGTCAGGCAAATTTCTAGTACAGGAAAAAAGGGCACATAGTTTCAGCCTTCCCACACAAATCAGACCTGTGGTTGTTTTGTATGTGCTTTTTACTTTGGGTTTTAGTTTTTGTTTGTTTTAGAGAGAATGAAGTTAGGTGGTGTTGAATTTGAGAGGGATTGGGCAAAGGAAAGTGAAAATGATCAAAATACGTTGTATGAAATTCCAAAAAAATAAAAATTATTTTAAAAAAAGTCAACATGAGTAATAAAGATAGCCCATCTTTGCTTCATGGAAGAAACTAAGAGCTTGTTAAGACTACCGTTGTATATTATGGTGAAGTTATTGCAATTGGTTCATGGAAGTATTCCTTAATGGCACTATTTGATTTAAAATACATAAATAGATTTGTATCCATTGTTCCAAAGTTGTATTTCTATGATTAGATTTTTTTTTTTTTTTCCGGAGCTGGGGACCGAACCCAGGGCCTTGCGCTTCCTAGGCAAGCGCTCTACCACTGAGCTAAATCCCCAAGCCCCTATGATTAGATTTTTATCAGTCATTTACTTTTACGTTTCATAGAATTTCTGTATGGTATGCATGGACTTGTCCTTCATGGTGTAGTTAAGTATTCTAAGTATTCAGAATAGATGGTCGCATCTTCCGGCTAACCGTGTGGGAATCTCATGCATACTTCACACATATTTTCCCACCATTAGTTCATCACTGGTTAGCATCTTCACACACACACACACACACACACACACACACACACACACACACACACACACACACAGAGAGAGAGAGAGAGAGAGAGAGAGAGAGAGAGAGAGAGAGAGACCGAGACCCTAAAACTCATTCCCTCTCCCTTATTTTGCAGCAATCAAGCCTCATGCCTTATTCTTTTTTTTTTAAATTTTTTTTCATTATTTTTGAAGTTCTAATCTCATTATATCATTTTCTTCCTTTTCTTTCCTCCCTCCAACCCTTTTATATACTCCTCCTTGGTCTCTTTCTTTTTTTTCCCATCTTTATTAAATTGGGTATTTCTTATTTACATTTCAAATGTTATTTCCTTTCCTGGTTTCCAGGCCAACATCCCCCTAACCCCTCTCTCCCCTCTTCTATATGGGTGTTCAAATCCTCTTTATCATCAATTGTTATTGTAGGTGTACCTATGCATGCACGTGTGCGTGCGTGCGTGCGTCCATGCGTGTGTGTGTGTGTGTGTGTATGTGTGTGTGTGTGTGTGTGTGTGTGTATTCCTAAGTACAACTTGTCTATCCAGTTATGTTGTTATGATGTTACTCATATGTATGTTTTCAGGGCTGATCATTTGGTATTGGATAGACAATTGTGCTTTTCCCCGGGGAAGACTTTTCCCCACTCTTAGCATTCCTTAGTTGCCTGTAGTTCTTTGTGAAGGGTTGAAACTTCATGGACTTTCCTCCATCACTTTGGCATGTCTCTTATTGTATTTAGACAGTAATGTTAGTGACACGTTTTGGGCATGGCATCTGACATTCCTAGGAGACAGAGTCTCACAGTCAACTCCCTGAACTTTAGCAGATGCTTTATTCTTCTCAGGTAAGTAGTCTACCACGGGTCTGTATATATCCTGACATGCAGAACCTATTGTTATTTATGCAAAAAATATTCTTTTTTTAGTCATTTTATATCTTTTTGGCGGGAGGGAGGTGTAACAGTTGAACCCGGGGCTTCACAAATACTAAGTCCCCACATTTTTCAAGTCACCTCTGTGTGTATTACCAACTGAGTAAGATTTTTTTTCATACTAAAGAACTATAACTTTGGAACTCTAAGGTTTACACTTCATGTAGTTATTACAAGTGCTGTTGAAATGGACATCCGAGATGAGACCTGTACTATAGAAAAACTCACACATATAATATCTACATTGACCATACTCATCTTCTTCTTGTTTCCAAAGATATGACCCCATTGCCACTCTGTTGATTTGAATGTGTTTGTTCCTGTTTAAGGGGTTTCTACTTTGTACAGAAAGTATTACCTTTTCTTATACATTAACTAATCATGGAAGCTTAATATAGAAGTCAAAAGCTATTTACCTCCATATGAAAAGATACTCAGATTTCTAAAGGAGCAGTCTGGTGAGTGAGAAAATGTATTGCTATGTCCGATAAGCTTGTTTTTCATTATGTAAAGACAGACAAACAAGGGTCCATGAGTGATGAAGTTATTTGAAGGACAAACTTAAACTTTGTTGGAGGACATTGTGTGTCCCAGGTACTGGACATTCCACATACTTCAGCTTGCTTGTTCCTTGAATCAAACCTATAGGGAAAAATTAATAGCTAGTTCTTTCGGTTCATATAAATTTATTAATATTTTTCTCTTTATCATTTCTCTCCTTTAAATCACTTAGAAGACTGTATAGCAAAGTAATAAAATGCTGTGTGGTTATTTTTAAATCAAAAGGGGAAAACGTAAGTAGAAATAATAGTTCAAGATTAAAAGAAAAAAGGTACACACATATCCAAAGATCCTCTTCTGTTCAATTGTCTATTGTGAGTTTCCTGACAACCAGAGTTAAGACTGGATCAGAGTGAAGTTTCAAGAAGAGCTTTTTTCCCGTAAGGATCTCATGTGGCTTTATGTGTATGAAAAAGCAAGCGGTGGAAGGATCCAGATGCATGGGAGCAGTAGTACCTTGATTACCACTATTACCACTACCACCTTGTGGATAGTGTCTAAGTCTCTGCACGATAATGTGTGTTTCTTACATCTCTTAACATCTATCAATAAAAGCCAAAGATCTGACTATAAAAGTCTACACTTTAATTTGTAGTCTTAGTTGGAAAATGATACAAGTAGATAACACCTTGGTGATTCAGATTAAAGCTGACATGTCAGAACCAAGTAGGAAGATTGCCTCTCTCTGAGCCAGCCTTGTTTGATAAGTAGAACTCACTTTGGTCTTCTTTGCTTAGAGTAACTTGTGGAAAGTTATATGATGTGATTGCTTTGGAATGGGCATTTAAGTCTTAAAAACAAATTTTTAAATGTCGTAGGCAAACCTTTATGGAAATTTGAAAAGCCTGTTCATTATTCCCTCCTGGGTACCTGTACAGGAAGTACACTGGGAGGGGGGCTTCAAAGCCTGGGATTCTCCTCCAGAATACTGTCCACCTCAGAATAAGGATATACTAACAAAGCAGGTTCTAACGTATGAAGTGCTGCATTTCTGTCATCACAGATAAAAGCTTCCACTCAGTTGTAAATCCCGTTCTTAGTATAAGATTTATTTTTACCTTATTCCATAAAAGTGATCTCTAGTAGATGGGTTCATACTGTGGCTTACTCTACCTTTGGGGGGAAAAAACAATCCATTTCCTTCAAATTATGCTTTAAGATATTACTTTATCTCAATGAAAAGGAAGTTTGAGATTTGCACATCAGGAGATGAAACAAAAATTGTGGATATCAATCAAAATCCAACTTTTTTGAGGACAGGGAATTCTGGGGCATAAAGTTCAAAGCCTAGAATTTGCTGGAAAGTATTCCACCAATGAGCTTCCTCCCCAGTCTGATGCCATTGAACTGTTTTAAATGGCAAGTAAAAGCAAGGCCTTCTTTGATAGTTTTAAAAGTTTAAGAGTTCTTTTAAGAGAAGCTTTTAAAGTTTTATTAGCAACGAGTTGTAGCTTGAATGAGAAATGTCCCCAAGAGGCTAGTATTTCTAAACACTTGACCCCTTGCTGGTGGTACTGTTTGGGAAGACGGAGGAACTTTTAGGAGATGGCATCTTATTGGTGATGGAAGTCTCTGGGGAAGGGCCTTGACGTTTAAGAGCTTAGACCGGTTTCCTTCTGGCTGTTTCCTGGCAGTGGACGCAGTGTGTCGGGCCAGCCTCTCACTTCTGCTCTCGTGTCCCCTTGCTCCATAGTATGCCTGTCTTCCAGCTGTAGGCCAGAAAGTCCCTTCCTTCCTTAAATGCCTCTTGTCATGCACTTTGTTGAAGCAGCAAGAAAACTAACTAATGCACCACCTTTGTGATGCCAGCCTTCCATTAAGTATGGAGTAGCTTTGGAACATTTTCATGAATATCAAAATACAGTTGAATTTTATCTACTATATTTCTGGATTTTTCTAAAATTTAGCAGCTTAGTTTATTAAATTCATTAAGTTGTTAAATTTAATAAATAATATAAATACAAGAATTAATGAATTATATCATTTAGACTTTTGCAAAGGTTTCTCATGAGCATCAGATGCAAAGATCTTACCCCTTGTAGGTATAAGTGGACATCATCTTAAGTTCTCCTCATCAGATGGGAAACTGCTGCTGTGGCTCACAGATGGTCACAGGGTCAGAAGAGAAGATACAACGTAGACAGCTGACATTAATGAAGACAACTCTAGCTTTCTTTCCTGATTTGGGTAATAATTTATTTATAACTAAAATCCCAAGTATTTTTTCACTGTTTTTATTTTTATGGTCGTGGTGGTCGTTGTCTTAGAGGTTGTTTATATTTTAGAAGACATGAGGAATTCCCTGAGTACTGTGTCCAGGTTGGTAATGTAGGTACGCAGTGGTAGAACGCCCTGCTCTAAGAAATGATAAGTGAGCCAGTGAGAGTTTCTGTGGTGAGCTAAGGAACAGGTGACTTCTGATCTGCACTGTATGAGGAGGCTTCTTGTCCAAGACGTGCTTTAGAGGGTAAAGGTGCTTGCCCACATTAATAAGGCCTCATTTTCTAAACTGTCTCTGCCGTTAATTGGCTGCCTCTCTTTGTACAAGTCTTTAATTTGTCTCACCCTTGAAAAGAAGAGACATGCACTAGGTGATCTCTGAGATTTTTTTTTTAATCTTGAGAGCTTGCGTGAATCTGGTGTCAATGTAATTCTTAAAATATTTGAAATATATACAACTTTCTTTACAGTTGCATAAATTAATAGTTTTTCTAGTATCTGAAACTGTTACAAAATACATTGTTTATGTCCTCCTAATAGAAATCCTATTTTATAAATGCATTGGCTCATTTTTTAACGTTTCTTGACTGCCATTTGCAAGTATCTATTATATATTGGGAGATTTTCAGGGTGCCTACCCATGTGGAACTTAGTGTCAGATGTGAGAAGTAAATAGGAGATAGTTATGTGTATAATTAAGAATTTAATAACGATAAGGTCAACTATGAAGCCCTTATTTAGGTTAATAAAAAGAGTGATTTTCTTTTCCTCTATTCAACAAAATAAATCTGGCTTTCCTTGAGCTATTAGAAGTCTATGACACTTTCATTATTAGAGTTCAGGAAGTCACAGACCCTGGATCTGTTTTAAATACTGAAAGCCAGTGTGGATCAGTCTCTGGCTAGAGTGCTGGTGCCGGGCCTGGAGGGACAGACCTGTGCTCTCAGCTACACAGGAGTCTGTGGTAAGAGAAGCACAAGCTCGAGAACAGCCGTTAGACCTCAGTGAGACTCTGTCCCAAATGAAACATTGGTTTTTAAACCAATGGACTTCAGTGTAAAGTGCTTGCCTTGAATGTCTGAGACTCTTATGTAAGAAAACAATATTATAAGATGGCGAAGCTAAAACTGTCAGTATACCTGAGACACATATGTCATGGTTTTGGGTGTGGGCTGTGGCATGATCAGAATCCAAATGTTGGGATTGCATCTGCCTAAGCAGGAATGGATTTGAGTGTAGTAAAGGCCATGCAGCACTGAAAGGGAGAGGTTAGTGACAGGATCAGGAAGGTGGGAGTAAGGGTGGAGAAGCGCAAATGTGCAGTACCTTGTGTGAGAGCGCGAGCTGAGCAGCACTGAGAGAATTCAGAATGAATGTTATGGGGAAGTGGGTAATACAGGAAATATAATAATTGGTACCTAGAGAATTTTAGGTAATAGAATATTCTTAAGCTATAAGATAGATGTATTTAAATGATTCAGAGGAGAAAGGAAGGAAGAAAAAGTGATCTAACACACTGGGCTAAAAAATGCATAGAAACTTGTAGTTCTGGGATTGAAAACTCCATTCCTGCTATAAAAATAACAGCATGAACCACAAGTGGCACAATTGACGGGTTATTTTTTTACTTTATTTTTCTTAAAATAGAAAACTTCAAACATTAAGTAAATAGAGAAGAACCACCATGACTTCAGGTTCTGCTGTGTCTGGAAATTGTTAGATGGTTTTAGCACTCAGACGTCTCCTCCTGGAGAAGAGAGGCTTTCTTTCTTTATTTTGTGCTCATGTTTACTTAGAGGTTGGCTTTATTTGACTTGCACAACATAAATCTGGAAAAGGTGCTGTTTTTCAACAAATAACTTTAAAATTATATCTAAAATAAATCATATTCAATTAAAAATTATTAGAATCATCAAAGGATGAGAATTTCTCCAGGTTCCCAGATTTCATATCCTGCTGTAGCAATAAAATGATGTCACACATAGGACTTGCTACTTACCTAAAGTGAGGGAAAGACAAACTTAAAAACTTAAAATGTTGAGGGAATTTTAGTGCACATACACAGTCTTCTCACACATATGGAGGCCAAAGTCAATCTCATATGTCTTTCCCTGTCACTATCCACATGTTTTGAAGCAGGATCTCTTCTGGGGTGACTTGATTTGGCTAGACTGTCTGGCCAGCACACCCCAGGGATGCCACTTTCTCCACCTCCCCAGCCCTGGAGGGGCTGTGCAAGTGTACACCACCACATCAGCCCTTCATATAACCTCCTCATGCACATTATCCACAATCACATCCCCATTCTGAGGTAAGATTTCTTAAATTAAGAAACATCCCAAATTCTATAAGGTAAAATTTAAAATTAAGAAGCCTGGAGAACACAATATGCCACATTCTGGGAGAAGCTAGTTTAGTGTGTATGACTGACGAATGGAAGAGTATCAAGAGGATATAAATCAGCCCTTCAAGTATCACTCATCAAAAGAAAAAAAGTCCTACAAAACTGGGCTAAAAATAGAGGCAATTGTAGAATACTGACTGGCCAGCACCTTTGAGAACTGGACGCTCACACTTGTGCACATAGTCACACACAAACCTGTACAGTTGCTATTTTAGACTACCTGGAATTCACATGAGGTTAGACCAGCACAAGAATACAGGAAGTATGTGCATTGTCCTATATGAAACATCCATTTGAATGGCACTATAATGGTCTCCGTGTTTTTAGTAAGTAGAAATGTTTCCTTAATCCTTTTGAAAAATAAAATGAACCTTATGAATTTTATGATATAGAAGCCACTAAAGAACAGTTTGAGTCAAATGAAAAAAGTTAGGAGGTATACCAGAATGGATGGAGTGGATGGACAGTTAAATGGATATCAAGGAAGTGAAGCAACTCCTTGGATAACCAACCTCCCAAGAAACCATTATTTAAAGAAGAGACTTGAAAATGAAAGAATCTTAACACAATTTATTCTTTATATGGACTCAGCATATCTATGCTATTAAAGAGCAGACAGTTGATTCTGATTGGCTGAGTTTATCCTAGATTTGCATAAGGTGTACATTAAATGATTACTTCATTGCTAATGCTCTGCATTTATGTGAGGGCAACTCAGTACTTATGCTGTTTAACTCTGTCCTACAAAAGCTCAGTAAGGCGCTGTGACTTTAACATGCCATTTGCTTGTGGAAAATAGGCTGTTCCTAAAGGATCATGCCTTAGCAGGAACCTAGATTCTCAAAAATAATAAGTAACAAAATTAAAAGTAGGCTAGGCTGAAATGTCACATTCTAGGTCAAAGATTCTGTCAGACTGTACTGAGCGGTGAGTTGACGGAAGCACACACTATAGCTAAATGGGACAATTTTACATTGTGACAGTATCTGTTTCCTCTAAATTAATCCATTAGTTAATAGTTATTCACAACCCCAAAGGAATGTATTGTGTATTTATGAATGTGGTTTTTTCTGTGTTTGTGTATAAGAAGACTTAACTAAAATAATATTAAAGTTTATCTATAAGAAAATTCTATGAATGCATAATTCCAAAAATGTAAATCATAGGAACGAGGTTAACTTGTCTCAGCCAAGCATTAAAATACATGTGTTACTGGTGCCAAAACCACCAATCAGATCAGTTAAACATACTAGTTCAGAAAGGAATCAAGTTACATTATGAAAACTTAGTATACAATAATGATTGTGATTTCTTACTATGTTTCTTATTCATATTTCTATCACATAAATTCATTTTTCCTGTATTTGCTTTTCTATTAGAATCATATTCCTAATTTATTACATAATTTTAATTAGCATAATTTTTCAGCAACATAATGTTTATCCAGAAAGCACCCCATTAGTCACTTGCCTGTTGCTGAATATTTATATTATTTTTCTATTAAAATAATGTTTACTGAATATCTTCATGCTTATTTTTCATTTTAAGCTTATTTTTTTTAAATAATGATATCAGTATGAACTATTTTTGGTATGTGAGACATACTTCCATATTTCTATCTGTAAACCTCTCGATAGGCAAAAGCATCTAATATCAGCTCTCATTTAGAACATTATATTTCCAGTCTCCTTCTTCCCCACCCGAATGATCAGTTTGTTCTGCTTTCCTCTCTTAGAAGAGTCAAGCTTCCACATTCAGTACTGCATATAGATAAGCCTAATGAGCCTTTAGCGATCTGTAGCCTACTGGTTCCTTGGACACACCCCATGCACACAAGTGGTCAGTGATAATACCAACTCATGTGGTCAAGAAGGAAGTTCATGGAAAATAGGCTAATTTCATCTTCACTTTTAATAAGAGAAACGGGATCTTGTGGGGCCAGACAGCCTGACTTTGCGCTCTGGCCATATCTAATAACTCTGAAGACTTAAACAGTTGTTAGACCTTTCTGTACCTCAGTTTCCTTCCTTATAAAGCAAGTTTAGAGCTGCAGCAGACTGTTCTAAGCATGAAATGAAGCACACTTATAAAGCATTACAAAAGGTGTTCGACACAGAGCAAAGGTTCAGTATCATAGCAGATTGTGATTTGGTGCAAAATATTTATTCTAACCTTATAATCTGATTCCTTCCTGTATGAAAAAAGCTAGAACACAAAAGCCTACATGTCATAGAGTCCTTTACCTTTTACGTTATAGGTATGAAGTAGATCCTACCAATTAAATACTGTCCAATAGAAGGGTTTTTTAAGATTAATTTATTTTTTACTTTATACATATTAGTACATTGTAGCTGTCTTCAGACACACCAGAAGAGCGCATTGGATCCCCTT